>NC_051423.1:8773834-8793834 GCF_015228065.2 Penaeus monodon | reverse complement strand
GGTGACTCGAACCCTCGAACTCAGATTGCCGTCGTGACAGTCTTGAGTCCGACGCTCTAACCATTCGGCCACCGCGGCCCCCCCCCCCCCCCACATATATATATATATATATATATATATATATATATATATATATATATACACATACATACATACACACACAGTCATATATACATATATGTGTATATATATCAATATTTATATACATATATATTAATATGTGTGTATGGTGTGGCTGATAGTTGTCCTGAGGATACACTTTATTCGGAAATTTCTATATTGGTATTAATTAGTAGTGGTAATTAAGCTGAAATTAATAAGATAACCTGCACAAAGGCTTGTGTAATAATTTTCAAGCATTTTAGCCAGCATGTCTTACAAGACAATAACATGGGTAATCATATTATTATCATTATCTTTATATTTACTATCACCATTATCACTTTAATTGTTGTTATTATTATTATTATCATCATTAGTATTATCACCACTATTATCTCTGTCATTATTATTGTCATCGTCATTATCATTATAATAATGTATGCCTTCTCACTATAGCTACCGGGCATACAAAGCCCTAGACCTTCTGCTAGGTCCTCTTGTATCCTAAATCCGAGAACAGACATACGAACAGAACACCGCCAAGGTTTATCAAGCAACAGTGGAACATACGAGGCTGTGTGGCGCGACAGGGAGATGCGCCACACATTTTTCATGGAGTGGAAATTGTGATTTTGCCATGTTGTTTAGTTAATAGGGTTTTGTTGAGCTTTGTGTGTGTCTTTTTTCTGGCCGTTTGCCTATCTTTCGGGTTGGCTGTCTTGTTATTTTTCTCCGAATACTAACAAACAGATTGATAGATAGGGATGGATTGATATAAAGAGATATATGGATACATAGATACGTGCATAACCATACAGATATTCATACACTCGAATATACACATACATTCACATACGCACACTTGTAGACATAGATATAAAGCATCATGTAACAGATTCCACATTTTTAAATAGACGTTTTCATTGTGGACGGAGAGAATTTTGCACAGTTGATTGCAAACTACTAAGCACAAAAATCATACATCCAACAACAGGTCACTAATATCCCTCATAAAGAAGAGTTACTTGTGATATATTGATAATGGTGATAATATCATTAACATTGATAAAGATAGTGGAAGTAATAATTATAACGATGATGATAATAACAGTAATAGTAAGAGCAAGTGTAATAATAATGATGATAATTATAAGAAGAGTAATAAGATAATGATAATTATAACGATAAGAACTATAATGATAATCATAATAGTAATAATAACTATAGTCTTTTTGGTTCGCGTCCACACACTCCCCGCCACGCAACATCGAAGTTCGTTCAGGTGTTGCATTATGAAGTTGCGAGGTTCCATCAACTATGTTGCTTGATGGAGCTGCGATGCGTGCTGCTTAATATCTTCTGGGTGATTTTCAGTGTTCCAGGCTTTTCGTATGTTCTCAAAATCTGTGGTATTAGTTAACACCTTCACTCGCTTTGAAATTCACTGCTAATTGACCTGATTAAGTCCGTCACATCAGGAAAAACAATCTGGAAGTCCCTGTGTTCGTATATATTTACTTTTAGTTCTCTTTCAAATGTGGGCAATTTTTATTTCTCTGTCCTTCACATCAATTTACTAACTGCTATTTGATTACGAGATGAAGTTGGGTCTGGTATGGTCCTCAGGCGCTCCATGTCCCGCTAGACACCGACTCGTTCATTTTCAGCAAAACATTCTGGCTTAATGATCAAACCAATTTCCACAATAACTTTTGTGTATGTATTTTGTCGCCTTGTCGTGTCTCGATTTTTTTTAAGGCATACCAATACCGTGTAATCGGGCATAACATGAATGTGTCTTCTATTTCTATTCGCATAATCTGTACTGTGTTCATATAACTTCTTTATTTAGAGGTTTTCTTACATTTCACGGGACAAGGGCATGGGCTCTTCTGTTTGCAATTTTTTTTGTATCTCACTATATTTTTTGCTTCTCCCTTCTGTTTTGTTGATGAAATGATGCAAAACCTTTTTTTCCTCTATCTTTCGGAGGGTCAAATTTCCCCGCTCCTTGATAAACACTCACCTAAACAGTTCTAACTTTTCCCATTATTCTCAGTATATTGCTTTTTTCCCACTATCAGTACATTTTTCATACACTATCTTTACCTTAACACTCAATTCTAATAAAATCTTTTCCACTATTTATAGCCTGTGGATGGAAGTTTCCGGAGAGAGTTATCTTGGTCTTTTCCCTTTGCCCTCTCTTCTTTTAATCTTTCGTTTCATCCTGATCCGAAGAGCGTTGGGTAGATCGAGAGTTTATAGCAGTGATGATGTCTGCACCACTTCCCTTTGACTGGAAATCGTCTCTCATTCAGAAATATTGATTATCGTCTCCTTTGAAATCTTGACTTTCATTCTATCTATCTAAGCAATATCAATATTTTTTTTTTTTCCAAGATCGATTTTCTCAATCGTTTTTATGACCTGCTGAATCGGTTCCTTCATTCCTAACCTGTTTTCCCTTCTATGACAGACATTTATAAATACCAGTCACCTATTGCGTTCTCAAACTGCTTAACAACTCGTGTTTCTAATCTTTCCCGCAGGATTTGAAACCAGATTGGAGAAATAGGTGGTTAGCTGGACTTTTTAAAGCTCTTCGAAGACTGCAATCTATTTTCCTTACCGGAGTAGAATAGCTTTTTCAAATATCAAAGAAATCAAAAGCTATATTCCTCCCTTGGTCTTTGCTTTATTCAAACTGGGTATGATTACTTTTGTTATTACCATTATGGTGATAACGATTGTTATCCTAATTTTTAGTTCATTGTTGTTACTATCATCATCACCATCGTCATTTTGGGCATTATCATTATTGGTGTTATCATTCCTCTTCTTCTTATGATCATTATTTTATTATTATTACTATTATTATTGTTATTATTATTATTATTATCATTATTATTACTATTATTATTTTTATTATTTTATTACTATCAATATTACTATCATAACTATCAATAAAACATAACTACATAATGATGATAATAATAATAACAATAATTACAATAATAACAATAATGATAATAAGTATAAAAATAATAATGATAATGATAATAACCATAATAATAGTAATAACAAATAATAAAAACAGTGAAATAATGATAACAATTATCATTAGTCATTATTATTATTATCATTATCATGATTATCATTACAATTGTTATTACTACTGTTATTACTACTGCTACAATAATGATAATAATAATAATAATAATAATAATAATAACTACAATGACAATGATAATGATGGTGATAATGATGATAATAATAAGAATAAATAATGATAATAGTTATCATTATTACTATTATAATCATATCATTATTACCATCCCCTTCATCATCACCATCAATGTATTATTGTTGCTAATATTACTATTATTATTATTGTTATTATTGTTATCATTGCTATTATTATCATCATTGCTATTATCATCATCATCATCATTATTATCATTATTGTTATTATTATTATTATTATTATCATTTTATTATTATCATTATCAGTACCATTATTATTCTTATCACTATTAGTACCACCATTATTATTACTATCACTATTATTATGATTAACATTATCTAATTACTGTTATTATTATTATCATTATTATTATGATGATGATGATGATGATGATGATAATGATCATCATCATCATCATTATGATCACTGATAAAATCTGCATCAGCCGTTATGACTGTCATTGTCATTGTTGCTATCATTATCATCATTATCATTACCACCATTATCTTCATGATCATTTTAATATTATTGATATTGACTTTCTGGATTCTAACGAAAGAAACTAAAAAATATTAGTTATGATGATGAGAATAATTATAATAATTATAATAACAATAACACTGATAATGATAACTTACGATAATGACATAAGCAGTGCTGATAATCATAATAAAATACCAAAAGCAATGATAGCAATAACATATGTCATTATCACTTTATTTTAGGCATATTGTTGCTGTAATGTATATTTAAACACGGAATAAAATGGAACAACACAGAATTACTATAGCATTTTTTAAAGCCGTTACAACAGACCCATTGATCGCTCTGGGTCTTTGATACGTAAACCGGAAAATTATCTCCTAATCAACGTCACGGCCGGTATATTTACTTAAATACGATATCCGGGCAGCACACAATAGCTTGAAATGCGCGCTGTAAAGTTACAAGTGGCCAACATCTCTCCCGGCGATCAAACCTGTCAAGCTTTCGGAATATACCTGCTATAAAATCTGTTTTCGACGACCATTGCCGCATGAAACGGTCGCGCGACGCCAAGTAATATATATCGGATGAATGATATTGGAAACACACGATCCACTTATTCGTGCGCAGGCGAGCACACGTACATAGCTAGATATATATACACATACACAGTTCTGTCTACTTATACATATATGTGACGCAATACAATACGCCAACACATACACACGCACGCGCAAGCATACACAGACCCACACGAAATTACAAACACACATAAGCACTGACACACACGCACAGGTAAGTAACACAATAAATCAAGCACATACACGCATATGCACATACAACTTCAACCATATTTCACTGTAATGATTACCTGGATTTAATTAATCTAGTGTCTATATGTCTTCCTCGAGCCTTAGCTATAACGAGGTAACAAATTTACAGCAAATACCTGTACATAAATCAAATAAATAATAAACTAGGGGGAGGGCCGAGAAGGATGAAGAGGGGAAGGGGGGAAGGGTGGGGAGGGAAGGAAGGAGGGGAAGATGAAGAACGCTGAGAAAGCGGGGTGCAGGTGAGTGGGGATAAGAGGAAGACAGGAAGGAAGATAGAGAGGGAGGATTAGGAGGAGGGGAAGAGGGAAGGACGCTGAGAAGGTGTGGTGAAAGAGAGTGGAGGATAATAGGGAAGGGGGAAGAAATGAAGATGGGGAGAGAGGAGTGGAAGGAGGGAAGAGAGGAGGGTAAAGAAGGGGGAGGAGAGAGGACGAAGGAAAAAGGGGGATTACGGGACATATTTAATACTCCAACCGATACTTAGACTAAAGACTATAGACATACACTCAATCGCAGCGAACGCATGATAACTTTGTTCGAGTTTATGCATATACCACATTTGAATTTTCGACTGAATATACAGCAATGGGGAAAATAAACGAATATATGATGACATAAACTGGTGAGTTATCCTACGTGCTCATAATAGATTTTACTCCCTTGTAAAATGGACCTTTTATCCTTTAGTGCGTAAGATAAGGAGAGGAACTGCCTATTACTATGTGTAGAACCCTGTTAACGTTCTTATCTTCAAGGCGCAAGTCGTTTTCAAACTTAACATCTCAACTTTGCATCTTTAGTGTAATGTAACAAAAAAAAGCGTAGAAAATAAAAGCGACAAGGGAACAAAAATGAATGCTTTAGAAATGTGCCATTAGGGAAAGAAACAACAGATGGAAATTACAAGTTATAAAATAATAGACAAGTTTCCAAATATGAATGCGAAAAGCTAACGCAGAACAGGGCAGACCAAAGTAATGTTTCGAGGCAATTGTAATAGACCATGGACCAAAATATCCGTGTTGTTGCCTGTGTAATGGAATCTGAAAATTGGAAGTGAAAATCTTTTTTTCTCTCTCTTTTCTTTTATACATCAAAGTTTAAATTATCCAGCGGCATTGTCGACAGAACTGTCAATGCAATGAAGCTTCGCGGGACAATAGACTCTTTTCATATGCTGTATAATTCTTAAAGCTCTTGCAATAATTAATTCATTTTTAATGGCTTACTCATCTGCTAATCAAAGTTGCTTTGTTTTTCGCTTACTTACAGAAACTTAAACATTAATACTTCGAACACAGATTCTTATGTACTATGAATCTAACTTTATAACGAATAACCTATATTTTTCGAGATATATTAAGTGTCCTAAACATGATTATTTTGCCTTGCTGTTTCTGGTTGTGCGTGTTTTTATGACTTATCTGAATGTGCACCTTCCCTTTATAACATTATTGAGTCTAAACACATACAAAGCGAATCTTGATGAGAAATAAGCATCAACAGAATGTCTAATGCACACACAAGCTAATACAATTTTTTGGCGTTGGTAGTTTCCAGCGCCATGCCTGTCAACAGCATCAGCTCACGATGAACCAAAATAGCTCGAATTTCCATTTCATCGACAACCATAACAACAACAAACGTGACGAAGATTATGGTGAACTTATTTTCTTTCCTCTTAACAGGGGATAACGGACACTTTTTTTTGTGGGGAAGTATCTTTCTAAAATAAGCCTATTATTTCATCTTTCAACTTATTTATTTGTCTGTTCTATCTGTCTATCGATCGATCTATATATTATTGCCGATTCTTGTATATTTTCAATTTCAGTTTCAAGAATAAAAACAATAACAACATTTTAGTAATTGGCTAGTAATTCATATAAGCTCTGTCGCCATCATTTATATTATATACCACTAATTAATCAATTCCACTGGGTTGATTATTAATACAATTGCATTAGCAGAGGCTTAAATAGATTAAAAAATGTATCCTCATATCCAGGCCCAATGGGATCAACTTTCGTCACATAATCACACGCATGTTCCAAAAAGGGAGACGTGGAACGATGGAAGGCAAGAGTGAGGATAAAACAGGAAATAGAGTTCAAGAAAAACAGGAATAACAGTGTGAAAATCTTAAGTGAGAGACGAACTGTTTGCGATAAGGAACGACCGATTCCAAAAAATGGAAATAAGACATGAAGTATAACTCACCAAGACAACCGAACTTTCATGATAAAACATCTTAACAATCTCTTTAATAATCCACCTCATTGAAATAACGCACAGCATAATTCCTTGAACAACTTACCCGTCTCCTTTCTCCAGACGACAGTGGGATTAGGGAACCCTTTGGCCAGGCAGTGCAGGGCCACAGTTCCGCCGAGGGCCACGTTGGCACTCGATGGCTCTACTACCCAGGCTGGGGGCACTGCAGGACGCACAGGGTCAGAGCAAGGCAACGAGAAATGTCAGTTTAAAGCCATGGTTAAAAAGAGAAAGAGAATAGAATTATATATATGGAACACGATATGTCACATGATATATCATGGTTAACAAAATGCACAACATTTTGTAAACAAAGGTTGATGTTTATTCATATTTACATCACTCTTGTCAGACTAGCAGTTCTGTCTACAAAAAACAAAATGAAAAACTACACCACTGTCCTTATGAATGCATGTATATCATCTATCAACACACTATGCCAAAAACAAAATTTCTTTATACTATTTTTTTTTTTACTTTTGTGCTAAATATATGTAAGTTTTTATATCAAGCTCTAAACACAAAAGATACTCTATACAGCGAGAATATCATAATTCTCCATTGCAAGTTGTTTTGAGTGGTATTTCTTGTGTCAAAAGAGAAAGTACCAGAGAAGATACCTCACGCATGATACACACGAGTCTTGTTGGTCGGTTCGAGTCCAGGTCAGAGGTGGTCGTCCGAAGCATAAACAGCGAATGGTTGTTGGTAACGAACTGCTTGTTAAGAGCACGTGCACAGTGGGACTATGGTGTTGGGAGTGAGGATGTGATACTTTTGAGATATAGATTAATATAAGTATATATAGTTTGGTATATTAAGTATGACTACTTTTTTTCAAATATTCAGAAAGAATGTGATTCGACCACGTCCTCACGACACATACCAAGTGTGGGTAATTGAATCGTCAGTGTGAAAGTCGAAAGGTCTGATTACCGTCCGTCTCTTGTCTGAACTTACCTAAAGGCGCCCTCTATTCTTTCTCTCTCTGTAAACATATTAGCACCTGCTTATAGATATTCATGAAACACCCTGAAAGCTCTTCCTCCACTTAACCGTACTCCCTTCCCTGTTAATTTCTCTTTGACAAATGGTCCCCTAATGAAATCGTGTGAGACTTGCGCGCCCTACCGCTGACGGTCAGGGGGCCGGTCGTCGTGGCGGTGCGGGCGGGGTTCGTGGCCGCACAGGTGTAGTTGCCGGAGTGGGCCGCCGTGGCCCGCTCGATCACTATGATGGAGGTGAAGACATCCAGTTGCGAGAAGCGGACGTCAAGCTGAGGGTCGATGGGCTGGCCATCCTTTGTCCAGGAGAGCGACACGGGCTGGTCGCCCTCCTGCACCAAGCACGTGGCCTGCGCGCGCATCCCTGCCCGGGTACCCGCGGGGAAAACCATGGGGGCCAGCCGGGGCGGCACTGTAACACACACACTCATTCTCACCAGAAGCAAAGAGAAAAAAGGGTCAAGTTTCTTTTCTATTCTCCCTTCTGATACAATTAGGGTTGTTTCTCATCCTTTTTTTTTTGGAAGAGTGGATGGGGGAAGAGGAAGAATAGAGGAAGAGAAGAAGAAGAAGAAGAAGTAGGTTTTTTTATGAGTTGGCCTTAGGGTGCATTCTAAGGGTGCCCTTGCCCTGCGACTGCCCAGCTCTCAGGGGGTGGGCCTCAGCGGGATCACTGACGAGCTGGGCATCCGGCGGGCGTGTTCAGAAGGCAAACGAGACAGAAAATAGAAGGAGATGTGTGTGTAAGTATCCATATACATGAGTAGGTGTGTGCGTGTGTACAGAAATAGGCGGGTGTGTGCGTGTGTGTTAGTCAAGAGTCTGTGAAGGGACAGAATCGGGCAAGGTGACGTAAGCATCGGGAGGTAAAGTCGCGGTAAGTCAGGGTGCCTCACGGGGCAAGAAAGCTAAATGAAAACCACGTCACAAACGTAAACACAGAGATCCAATCCTGGAAAAAACACAACAGTAAAAAAGTAAAAAAAATAGGTAAGGTAAAGGATTCTGTAAATAAGTAAAGAAGTGTCAAGACCACGCCCATGCTGAAGCTCCTAGCGCTGTGTGGGCGTACCGGTAACGTCGAGAGAGGCCGAGTGGGTAGCCTTCGCCCAGCTGTTCGCGGCTGTGCAGGTGTACACGCCGCTGTGCTGGGCTGTGAGGTTGTTGATCAATAGAGCGTTGCTGTAATCACCCATTTTGGACGTGGAGATGTCCTCAGAGCCCTTGATATCACGCCCGTCCTTCTGCCAAGTGAAGGTGATGGGCGGGTCCCCCGTGCTAACGATGCAAGCCACGCCGGCGCGCGTTCCTTGTTGCAACTTCTTCTCAAAGTGGAAAGGCAATATTTCCGGCGCCACTGCAATATACCTGTTGCTCAGGCGCTGGTCCGGAAAGCCTCACAGCTCGCACACTAACAAACGCACAGGCAGGTTCTCACAAAAATACCCGGCAAACACTCACAGAAACTTTCGACAGAAGCTCTCACAGACATAAACAGTCTCGCAAATACGATCTCACAGACACTCGCCAAACCCGCTCACAGACACTTTCTACAATAACACTCACAGCCATACTCGATAACCATACTCACAGACATACTTACAAACAAAAAGGTCATAAATACTCTATGCTTTTTTTCTTGTCATGTTTTTTTTTCACCACCATCTAGATTAAGGGAATTTAACGTAATGTGTTATTTGCAATTTTAATGGGACGGTACTTTGTTTTGAAGAAAATTAATAAGCATGGAAGGTGGGCCATGGCATGTAGTCCCTGTAGACTATGATAAAGTGGCTGATTAATAAACAAACAAACAGACTAACAAAAAGGCCTGAATGTCCCTTAATTAGATAATTCATTTGCACAATATTTTTACAGGACTTATTCATGACATTCATTCCTGCGTTTATATGGATTAAACTGGCATATGTGTTTTATATCGTCATTCATCTCTCTCTCTCTCTCTCTCTCTTTCTTTCTCTCTCTCTCTCTCTCTCTCTCTCTCTCTCTCTCTCCTCCCTTTCCCCCCTCTTTTCTCTCTCTCTCTCTCTCTCTCTCTATCCCCCCTCGTCTCTCTCTCTCTCTCTCTCTCTCTCTCTCTCTCTCTCTCTCTCTCTCTTTTCTCTCTCTCTCTCTCTCTCTCTTCTCTCTCTCTCTCTCTCTCTCTCTCTCTCTCTCTCCCTCTCTCTCTCTTTCTCTCTCTCTTTCTCTCTCTCTCTCTCGAAGGAAATGCCAGTAAGTTATTAGCAAGTAATGCGCTTTTGAAGCGTTCTTTCAGCGAAATGTTGCAAGAATCGTTGCAGATCACGGATGCAAGTTGCAAATAGCTGCAGTCACTTTTCCTATTGTTTAACCCTTCTCATTCATTTTCAATACTCTCTCTTTCAACACTCTCACACTTCACAATCACTTCATACTGAGAGACAAGCATTTAACTTTACAGACTCAGCGTGCAATGAGAGGTGACCATCTTCTCTTCGACCTACTTATGTCTACATGATTATGAGGCAAAATTAAGGGTTATGTCTTAAACTTATAATTGAGATGCTTGTGTTTAACTTCTGTAGTAAAATGGATCTTGTAACAGTATTTTCGAGTTACCTTATATATATATTTTTAAAAATATTTCCACCAAGGCTCATGTGTTAAAACTCAGTAAAAACAATATTTTTACTTATTTTAAAGTTACCTCTGAAATTTCATAGAAAACGTAAGCAGATAAAGGCTCCAAGCAACAGAAAAATGCATTTATTAAGAAATATCAGGGGTGATAATAATGATAATAAACAGAACTTATGGTTAGAAATTCCTGATAATAAAAAGAATGAACATATTCCCTAAATGTAAATTGCCAGCAGAGGAATGGCGACCAAATGATTAAATTGGCTTTATATTTCGACATTTCCCATTGATGTTCTTTTGTTATTCATGAATCCGTTACTTTCCATATTATCTTATATTCATCCTCGGGGCTGATCATCTTCCTGACAAGCCGATGACAAACGATAAATTATAGTCATTAATTTGAATTACGAACAAAAGAATTAACCTTAGGCTTCATCGTTATCGCTATTATTTATGCTCTCCTGATTATCCGCTGACAGAAGTTATGATACGTATGAGTTATAATTTCTGACAGTTATAATTTCTGGCGCTAATCATTAATCATTTCGGACAACAGCTGAGAGCAAGCTGACTTAGGGATTATTTCTAAACTGTTATTTGAAACGTGATCATCAGATTGGAAACGGCTTATGGGCATAATATAAGAATCGCATTGTAAATCTGTAAATATCCTTCCACTGACTATTTAGTAAAGCAAAAAATGAAAAAGGCGGATAATCCCTGCTTTTGAAATGTTTGTATGAATGAACAATAATATGTATTACACATTATCTTTTATAAACTGTTTGTAAATGAATTTGCTCTCTTATAAAGCAACTATTAAAAGGAAATTGTTGGTGATTCCTACGTTGTAATAACGTACATTACAGAAAAATAGTGATTATGTCATTATCATCTCCACATTTTTGTTCTTAAATACCTGGATTTCGATCACTCATAAAACATTTATCAAAATGAGATATCGTATTATGTACAATGATAATAATAATGATAATAATAATAAAAATCATCGGTCTCTCAACATTATTTTTCATATTTCAAAACTGACCAGGAATCTGCCAGCGCGCGTGACTCTAGGCTGCCAGCATAGAGCCCAACATAGAGCCCAACAGAGCGCCCAACATGAGGCCAACATCGCGCCCAACATGAGGCCAACATCGCGCCCAACATGAGGCCAACATCGCGCCCAACATGAGGCCAACATCGCGCCCAACATGAGGCCAACATCGCGCCCAACATGAGGCCAACATAGCGCCCAGCAACATACCCATGACGCGCACAGTCAGCTGCTGCGTGTCCGAGCGGCCTTGCCTCGACATGGCCGTGCACGAGTACTGTCCGTCGTCAGTGCCGCGAGTCACCTGCTCAATCACGAGCGTGCCGTTGGGGAAGACGCGCTGCCGGTGCCCCGTCGGGAGTCGAACGCCGTCTGCAGGGGGCGCGGGAGGAGGGCGGCAGCTCCCCGGCGACGCGGATGGGGGAGAATGGGGAAGAAAAGGGGGTTAGTGGGGGTGATCAAGGTGGGGGGGGGGGCGGATGGGGGAGAATGGGGGAGGGGAGGGTAAGGGGAAGAAGGAAGGAAAGAATAAGGGGAAGGGGAGGGTAAGGGGAAGAGGAAAGGAAAGAATAAGGGGAAGGGGAGAGGAGGAGGGAGAGAAAGGCAAGGAGAAGGAAGGTAGAGAGGGTGGAGGGGGGAGAAGGAAGGGAAGGGGAGAATGGTATGTTGGGAAGGGGAGAGACAGAGGAATGGGAAGAAGAGGGGCAAGGAAATGGGAAAAAGAAGGGGCAGGATAAAGGAGAATGGAAGGGAGGAAGTAATTTTAAGTGAAGGGCAAGGAGAAGACGCGAGCGTCATCTTATTAATCCGCATATTGCAATCCATTAACATAGACCCAATCATAATCCTCACACAATCCATCTTATCAATCTTATTCGAAAAGAAAAACACACAAACAAACACATCTATACAACACAGAAATCCAAAACTAACAACCTTTCGTCCAGATGATCTTGTGCAGCGGATATCCCGAAGCTGGACACGTTACGGAAAAGGTCTCTCCTGCAACAGCTGACAACTGCCCCATGGGTCGTATATGGGGTGGTCCGTACACGTTAAGTCGTGCTGAGTGGACGACCTTCCCTGCGCTGTTCTCCGCCGTGCAGCTGTACGTGCCTCCGTCAGTTACGTGCACACTGCTGATGTTCACGTGACTGATGACGTCACCATGGGCTGATACGTACTGGCCTTTTAAATACCTGGATTTTAGGGAGAGAGGTGGAGGTGGAGGTATTAGGAGACTGTTATATAAAAGGAAAGGAATCAAATTATGGTAAATGATAATAATGATAACAACAACAAAAACATATATTCGATCAATCTCTCTCTCTCTCTCTCTCTCTCTCTCTCTCTCTCTCTCTCTCTCTCTCTCTCTCTCTCTCTCTGTCTCTGTCTCTCTCTCTCTCTCTCTCTCTCTTTCTTTTTGCCTTTCCTTCTCTCCTTCCCCTATTCCCTTCCTTTACCTTTCCCTTCTTCCCTCCCCCCTACCCTCCCTCTCCCTCTCCCTTAGCCTCTCTTCTCCCTCCCTCTCCCTTTCCGTCCTCCTTTCTCCATCATTCCCTCACCTTCTCCGTCTCCCTCCCTCCGTCTCCCTCCCTCCTTTCGTCCCATCTCTTTTGACCCCCCCCCCCCCCGCCTCCCCCCCCGCCTCCCCCGCTACTTTCATGTTTGCAAGATAGCGAGACCAATTTGACCTCTGCAATCTCCTCTGATTTTGAAGGCTATAAATGGAAAAAGAAAACGAAAAGAAGAGGAAGAAAGAGAAAAGAGGGGAGAATGAGAAAGAAGAAAAAAATGTGAAAGAGAAATGGCAAGTAGTAACGATATTCGTAATATAGATGATAGTAATAATGATAAGAAAACTGATAACAACAATAATAACGCCGATAATGATAATGTCAATAGTGATAATAATAATGATAATAATGATACTAATAAAAAAGTAATAACAATAATGATAATGATAATAATAATTGCAACAACAGTAATGATAGGAATAACTGCAAATAATAACTATAATAATAATAGTGATAATAATGACAACAACAACAATAATAATAATGATAACAATAATAATGACAACAATAATATTAATAATAACAAAGATAATGATAATAATAACAATAATGATGATATAAAGATAATAATAATAATAATAATAATAATAATAATAATAATAATAATAATAATAATAATAATAATAATGATAATAACAATAATAATAATATTAATGATAATACTAATGGTAATGATAATGATAGCAATGGTATCAGTAGTATCGATAATAATAATAATAATAATGATAATAATGATAATAATAATAATAATAATAATAATGATAATAATAATAATAATAATAATAATAATGATAATAATAATAATAACAACAACAACAATATTAAAAATAACAATGATATAAAAAATGATAATATGGATAATAATAATAGTAATAATAATAATAATGATAACAATAATAATAATAATGATAATTATAATAATATAATGATAAAGTTTTCTTCGCCTCTCCCTCCCCCTCCGGCGCCGTCCGTTACATTGAAGCCGCGTTGTTAATATTCTTGCTCTTTGAGTTCTTGCTATTGATATGGTGTTTTTATGTTCGTATATTTTATTCTTCCTCCTTTACAGCATTATCGGGTGATTTTTTTTGTCTGATATTATTATCTGTAATATCGTAAAAGCAAATACACTTTCATAGAAAAAAGAAGAAGAAAAACAAGGCGATTGGAAAGGATGAAGATATTCATTGCGTTAAAAGCAAAAAAGGAGAAAAAAAAAGAAAAGAAAGAGAAACGATAAAAGAAAATAAGGTTCTCGGGGAAAAGGGGAAAACTGTTACATTTTTTCCCCTAAGCGAATGCCATCTGAGGCTCCATATCGAAAATCACATATGTCTTACTTAACTGTCTAAGTAAATATCCTCTTATCTTTATGTTATGTTTTTATTTTTCGAAGAGGAATTAGGGAAGAATGAGATTGAAACGGAGATATTGAATAGCGAAAATAATGGATGAGGAAGGAAGGGAGGAAGGATGGGGAGTAAAAAACGGGGAAAAGTGAAGGGGGAACAGGGGAGAAAAGACGTGGGAAAAAGACAACTTGAATTAACATACATATTTCCATTCAGATTCGGCCACTCACTTCACTCGCTTCCCAACTTCCCCCTAAAAAACGCCACGTCACAGACCAAAAGACCCGGATCGAAATGCATTCAAAAACGTCTCCCAGCGATCACAATGGCCTCCACGCGCGCCCGCCCCGAGTGACGTCACACCATAAAAATAAGCAACACGCCATCCGCAACGGCCGCAGGAGACAAGTCAACCGATCGCGACTACAACGAACCTAATTTTTCCCCCCCCTTTTTTCCTTTTTATTGGTCGTGATTGAAAGTAGCCCAACAGCGGCGGCGGCGGCAAATAGAATTCTTTCCCCGGGAATATATTTCTGGAGGCGAGTGGACGCGGCGCTGATCGTGGTCTTTGTGGGTGAGGAGCAGAGTGTGCGGCCGGGAGTTAAGGCCGTTGTCAGGCGAGGCACAAAAGCGGTGCTTAGCTGGACGCGATCTCGGCTCGTGACAAAATGTATGTCGGAGAAGTGACCAAATAGTTGGGAGTCGTGTTGTATTTGTTGTTCTCTGGAGATTAGCGTGTTAATCTTGCTTATTTGTTGACTTTATACTGTTCATTTATTTATTTATTTTTGGTAATTACTTGGCTTTGTCAACATCGTAACATGTTTCGTAACTTTGTTCATATTCTTCTTTTACTCTCTGCTTTCCTTTTTGTTCGTCCTATTTTTTTCTTCTCACTTTCTATCTCTATTCTTAACTCGCTCCTCCTCACCCCCTTTTCTTATTCATCCCCCATTTCTCACACCCAGAATAAGAAAACCGAAATACAAACATAATACCATTACCTAAACGACGGAAACCAGCACACTATTTAAAACACTCGACCCAGGAGACACTCACACCAGTATGAGTGATTGTACAGCGAGGATGGACTCCCCCGCTGGACAAATGGCCGCGTCGGATTTCCCAGCAAGTGCTATATCACAAATGTCACAGAAAGAAGAGGCTCGCAGCGCAGAACCGAATGCAATGTCACGTGCATATTGGCTTCAGCATTCGGGAATCAAGATACATCACCCGAATAAAAGTTGGCGCTCGATATTCTTCTCGTGGTTGCGGAAATAGATGTTAAGATGGCGGGCTAAAAGGCGAGGGGAAAAAATTGAGAGGAAAGTTATATCACTTTCGGGAAGAAGGACAAGCCACTGATTGGAAATGGGACTTTAAAAGTAAGAGAAAGAAAATTGCGAGACGTCTGCGGTTTAAAAAAAGGGCGAAGGATCATAATGCCGATGAGAAATGTGCACACTAGGAAAGAAGAAAAACATTGACAAGAAAACCTACAAGAAACGAAACAGTAACCTTTACCCTCCCCCCAAAAAAGAAAAAAAAAAGATAAAAAGAAAGGAAAAAATAGAAACAACCACAATAAAAAAGAGATAAGAAGAGCCAAACAAACGAAGAGAGGAGAGAGAGGAAGAGGAAGAAGAAGAGGAGGAGGAGGAAGAGGACGAGGCAGAAGACCCCCCGACACCAACAATAACCCGAGGCGACCGTTCCAGACCCAATATCGAGGACCTGGACTGCAAAGTTGGAAAATACTGACGCCGTTACTGACCTAAGTGGGAGTGATCCCGGCCCAAATAAGGAGGGATCACTCCACAAATGGTGTTCGACCCTGGCAGCTGCATGGGCCGGGAGTGAGGAGTGTGGGGTGGAGTGGGTACGAGGGTATGGAGCGGGGAGTGAAGAGGAGGTGGAGGTCAAGTAGCGGGGGGAAGGGGGAGTTGTTGGGAAGGCAAGGAGGGGGGGGAGGATGAGGAGGAAGAGTGACAGGAGTAGGGAGTGGGAAATGGGAGAGTTGGCAGAGGGAGTGGGAAGTAGGACAATTAGGAAAGAAATGAGAAGTAAGTTAAAGGGGCTTGGTAAGGAGTGTTTATTCAAGAAGTAAGGAATGGGAGGGAGTGGGATAAAGAGGGGGAGTAAGATGTATATAAAGAAAACAAGGAGTAGGAACTCATCAAAGGGGAAAAAAGTGGGAAATGAGAGAAGGATAATGAGTGTCTCATAGAGAGCGAGTAAGAAATATAGGTAAGCAGGGAGTAGACGGAAACAGAGAATAAGGAGAATCGAAATAAAGAACTCGAAGAAATGGAATTGAGGACAGAAGAAGGAGAATAACAACAACAGACTATAGATGTTGTACACGGACAACCTGGCAGCGTTGAAAAGGCCATATAGAATATAACAGAAAAATAAGAAAAAAGGTTAGTATATCACTATAAGCCAAGTAAACAGGATGAGGACGTTAGGTAAGGGCTTTGCTGAGTAAGAGCTCAAGTGTGCCTATGTATGAGATACTTGGCCCAAGGGGCGAACATAGCCGTGTTCAAGAGGGGTCACAAGCAAGTCCAAGGGGTCAACGAGAGGTCACGCGAGAGTCCAGGGGTCAACGAGAGTTCACGCGAGAGTCCAGGGGGTCAACGAGATGTCTCGGGCGAGTCTTAGAGTCAAAGAGAGGTCGCGGGCGAGTCCAAGGGCTCAATGAGAGGTCACGCGAGAGTCCAAGGGGTCAACAAGAGGTCACGGGCAAGTCCATGGGGTCAAAGAGAGGTCACGGGAGATTTCAAGGGGTCAACCAGAGGTCACGGACGAGTTCGAGAGGTTAATGAGAGCGAGTCCAAGAGGTCAACGGGCCCAGCGAGAGGTCACATGCAAGTCCTAGGGGTCAGCGAGAGGTCACAGTCGATGACGTGACCCCCTCAGATGAAACGAGTTGTGAGATTTGATATTTCTATTTTGTGTGTGAAGCAAAACTGGGGGGGGGGGGGATTTACTCGAAGAATGGACTCCCAAGAGATGCTGGTAGGCGGGGGGAAGGGGGGGGGGGAGGAGTGAGAGGGGAAGGGGATCAGGTTGAAAGATCATGTGATATTTTTTCTTGTTCGCTAACATTTTTCGTTACAGATTATTTTTTTCTTCTATTTCATTTTTTCGCTTATTTTCTTTCACACATTTTTTCTTCTTATCACAGATTGTTTTTCTTCTGCTTATTTCGCCACAATACTTTTCTCGTCTCATTTTTTTTTTTACTTTTCCTTTGCCTCTCCATTTTTAGCATTTTATTGCAAGATAAAAAGAACCTGTCGCTTCTGCTATCCTCTTTACCTCTATCTTTATACAAGAATAAAAAAAAAGTCCCAATTCTATAAATTCGGGTTTAAATCCAATGTCTTGCTGAGTTTCCGAGCAGAAAATCATGAAATGGAAAAGGCTTCATACCCACTCTTTGGCCCCCCCTCCCCCCTCCTGCTTGAACCCCAGCTGACCAAGGATCGCTCGCCAAACATTCTTTCAATTCCGACGCGATGGACTCAAGTTAGTTGAATCTGGGCGGATGATCTCCCTAGATTTTATTCTCCATTTTTTTCTCTCTCAATCTCTCTCTCTCTCTCTCTCTCTCTCTCTCTCTCTCTCTCTCTCTCTCTCTCTCTCTCTCTCTCAGGAGCTGAGTGGTTTTGACTTCTCTTTCCCTGTATTTTTATGTTTTATCACTATTTTTCCTTTCTCCCTTTCTCTCTTTTCGTTTCTCTTTCTTTTGTTCTCTCTTTCAATTTCCTTTCTCCCCTTCGATCTTTCTTTCTTCCTTTCTGTCCTTCGATCTCTCTTCCTCTCTCTCTCTCTCTCTTCTCTCTCTCCTCTCTTCTCTCTCTCTCCTTCATCTCTCTCTCTTTCTCTCTCTCTCTCTCTCTCTCCTTCTCTCTCTCTCTCTCTCTCTCTCTCTCTCTCTCTCTCTCTCTCTCTCTCTCTCTCTCTCTCTTCTCTCTCTCTCTCTCTCTCTCTCTCTCCCTCTCTCCCCCCTCTCTCTCTCTCTCTCCTCTCTCTCTCTCTCTCTCTCTCTCTCTCTCTCCTCCCCCCCCCTCTCTCTCTCTCTGTCTCTCTCTCTCTTTTTCTCTCTCTCTATCTCTCTCATGCTCTCTCTCTCTCATTCTCTCTCTCTCTCGCCCTTCTTCATTTTTTTTCTCCGCTCCTTGTACCCATTCTTTTGTTTTAATTATTTAAAAATGTATCTGTTCTTAAGTGCCTTACGTAATCTTTTCTGTAATTATTATCATTATCAATTGAGAATTTCATACTATATTCCAAAGTGCGCGATTAATCTTATCCGACACAGATGATGGAAGGAATAAAAAGATAGGAGAAAAAAGGAAAGGAGTAAAAGGAGATAGATCAAAGAAACAGAGTAAAAGTATAACCAAAAGAGAAAAAAGGAAAAACAGGAAACAAAATAAAAGAAAGAGAAAAGACAAGGAGAATAACAGAAAGAGATGAAAAGAAGAGAAAGACAAGAAAAAGAAAAAAAAAAGAATAATAATAAAAAAAAAAAACAAGAGAAAGAAAGGACAAAAAGAAAAAAATAAGATACAAGAAAATGGTATATACATATAAAAAACAAAAACAAAACAGAAAGCGAAATCCATATGATCCGCGACAGATAACGACAAATAATTGACGAGTTGCACTTAACGCCGCCACGCCAGACGAGAAATAGATTCCTGGTGAAAATAGCAACGAATGCATGGGGCTTATGCTAATCAGGCAAACGAGGAACAATAATAATTATATTTTCGCATTTTAGTAAAGCAATAACCGCTACCGTCTAGGTTCCCTCTTCCACCTACAGTGTTCTCGAAAGTTCTAGAATATTCGTGGAATTTGAATGATAAATGAGGTCTCGGAGTTTAAGCGCGCTTTTGCCTCATGAAATTCCAGATTCTTATTTTCACCGTTGTTCCATGTGTGTTGTGGAGGACTTCTTTCTAAAAATAATACGTTTATTTTCACAGCATAAACTGCTATAGAGTATAATTGTTAATACCGGGATTATATCAATTCAATATGTATTTGATCGGCGCTTTTCGGATTTGTATCATCTAATATAAAGATATCATGGTAATCCTCATGGTAATCCTTCGGCAACAAGTAGAGAATAACAAATAAAACAAAAGAATTATTTTGATCGTGTGCACAAATATATGCTGACTGTGTGGGTTTTCGTGGCATAAATGATGGCCGTGTAGGTTCTATTTTTGTGCGGGCTATTCTCCTTTTCCTTTGGGCTAACGTTTATGTTGATGAGGAATATATATATGCATTCATAAGTATATGCATACATGCACACACGCATATTATTGCCGCGATAAAAACTGTTTTTTTATACTTATTTTGTATTCAATATTCGTTTATTTATTGTACCTTCCTTTTGTGTATGTGTATA
>NC_051423.1:8756334-8758834 GCF_015228065.2 Penaeus monodon | reverse complement strand
GTTTGTATATTTGTTTGTGTTTTTTTATATTCTCTTTCTTTTTCTTTGTTTTTTTTCCATTTTTCTCTTACTCTCTTTCTTTATTTTTTCTTTCGTTTTCTCCTTTTCTTTCTCTTCCATTCTCCCTCTTTCTTTCTCTTTCCCTTCCCTTTTCTCCCATTCTCCAATTATCTTTCTCTCTCTCTCCCTCGTTCTACCCTTCCCTCCCTCTCCCCGTCTTTGCCTCTTTCTTTCTCTCTTTTCTCCTCTCTTTCTTTCTTTCTTTCTCTCCTCTTCTTTATCTCTCTCCCTCTCCTCCCTTCCCTCCCTCTCCTTCATTCCTCTTCTCTCGTTTTCCTTTCTCCCTTTCTCCCCTCCCCACTGACACGCAGCCCACCCATAGCAAGGTGAACGTCCTAGTGGGCTGGTGGGTTAGTGGGTTAGTGGGCTGGAGGGTTGGTGGGTTGATGGCCTGGTGGGTTGGTGGGCTGCTGGGTTCATGGGTTAGTGGACTAGAGGGTTGGTGGGCTGGTGGGTTGGTGGGTTGATGGCCTGGTGGGTTGGTGGGTTGGTGGGTTCATGGGTTAGTGGGCCGGAGGGTTGGTGGGTTTATGGGTTGGTGGGTTGGTGGGCTGCTGGGTTTATGGGTTGGTGGGCTGCTGCATTCATGGGCTGGTGGGCTGGTGGGTTGGTGAGCTGGTGGGCTCCTCGTGGTTACTCAGTTGTGACTTTATCAGCGACGGTCATTGTGGTCGTCCTGACAGGCGAGAGCGGGTCGTGTATGGAGTCGTGAAGTAGCGGTTGGGCATCTTTGTGCACGCGTCGTTGCGGGAGAGGTCGTGGTATTGGCAGCGCAGGTTGGCGGTAAAGGTGGTAGTCGTAGGTGTAGTAGGTGTAGCTGTTGTAGTAGTAGTTGTAGTAGGTGTAGTAGGTGTAGCTGTTGTAGTAGTAGTTGTAGTAGGTGTAGTAGGTGTAGCTGTTGTAGTAGTAGTTGTAGTAGGTGTAGTAGGTGTAGTAGGTGAAGCAGTTGTAGTAGTAGTTGTAGTAGTTGTAGTAGGTGTAGTAGTAGTAGTAGTAGTTGTAGTAGGTGTAGTAGCTGTAGTAGTAGTAGTAGTAGTTGTAGTAGGTGTGGTAGTTGTGGTATTGTAGTAGTAGTACTGTTGTAGTAGTAGTATTAGCAACAGCAGCTGCAATAGTAGTAATAATAGTAGTAGTTGTTGTAGTTGTAGTTGTAGTAATAATAGTATAGGTAAGAGCTGCAGTTGTAGTTATAGTTGCAGTTGTAGTAGTAGTAATAGTAATAGTTGTAATTGTTGCTGTAGTTGAAGTTGATAGTGGTAACAGTAGTAGTAGTAGTAGTAGTAGCAGTAGTAGTAGTAGCAGTAGTAGTACTAGCTGTAGTTATAGTTGTAGTTACAATTGTAGTAATAGTAAGAGCAATAATAGGAGGATTAAGAATGTAGTAATAGTAGTAATATAATAATTCAAATGGATGCAGTTCTAGTTGTTTTCGTGATGGCAGAAGTATCAGGAAATTAATAATGTCACATACAATATTCCACGAAAATAGGGAGCAGCAACAATACGTACTATCGATTAATAAAACATACAAGAAAAATATTTTAAAAAGAGAAAATAAGATCAATGAATAAAAAAAAAATCCAAAAGACCTTTTTTTCGAAACACGTTTTCCTCTTGAAGACACAAAATTTATTCACATATTCCCCTTTTTTTTTCTTTTTTTTTCTTTCCTCGTCCCTTTTTTCCCCTTCGATCTCTCAATATATGTGATGGCCTTCCTGGTGCCAATAGAACCCAGCGGAACTCAATAGAACCCAAATAAGTAACATTGAACCCTTGGTCTTATGATATCATTTTAGTCAATGGGACGCGGCCAGCCTTTCTGCTCGATGTTATTTGTTTTTTTTTTCTTGTTATTTTTGTTGATGTTTTTGTTCTATTTGCATTTATCTGTAGGCTGGTCTGGATGTCTGTGTTTTGCGTGTGGTCTACTGGATGCCTTGTTATAGTGTTTTTTTATATGTGTTGTTGCGAAAACGGGGGTTTAATATGAGCAAGGAAAGAGAGAGAGAGAGAGATCAGTGGATAGATAGATAGATAGATAGATAGATAGATAGATAGATAGAGCGAAAGAGAGAGAGAGAGAGAGAGAGAGAGAGAGAGAGAGAGAGAGAGAGAGAGAGAGAGAGAGAGAGAGAGAGAGAGAGAGAGAGAGAGAGAGAGAGAGAGAGATTGACAATATTTAGAGAAACAATGAAAGAGCTTATTTGCAATAATAAAAAAAATGTACATAAGGAATGGAAAGTGTACAGGTACGAGCGAATGAACAATGAATTTAGAAAAAGAGAAAATTGTAATATAAAAAACTGAACGGAAAAAAGAAAAAGAGTACTGAGAAGAAAGAAAGAAAGAAAGAGAGAAAGAAAGAAAGAAAGAGAAAACATTCAAATATCTATGAGTGAGTCTCACAAGTAGCAATAAAAAAGTTTTGCCAGGTAAC
>NC_051423.1:8733834-8736334 GCF_015228065.2 Penaeus monodon | reverse complement strand
TATAACTCGTAAACTCCGTGGCCTAACAAGAACTAAACAAGGGTCTTCGTGTATTTTTACTCTAGCGACACCTTGTGCCTAGAAATGCCAGTCGAACGAACATGAACAAGACATTTTGACTATCTCGTTCATTCTGAAAGAGGTGGAGAACGAAGGAAGGTTAGATAAAGTTACATTTCAAGAATCAACCACTAAATAATACGCAAATTTAAATGTGATTTGAGAATACTTCGAAACGAGATCCCGGTTCTATCCTGGCAGGTGGACAATAACTAGGCATGATCCCTGTCCATCCACATATCCACACACTGCTGTCCATCTGTCACTGAATCTCGTCCACCTTAAACTATCCCACGTAAGCTGAATAACAGTTTGTGACGTCATGGCGTAGGCGGTTTTGATGACCCAACTGTAATATTAATGACGCAATAATGACGGCTGTATGAAGACCTCACGCCATGGAGGCAATTTCGCAAATTTCGCTATATTTCAGCTGTTCCTTCCTTTTATGCTTTAGAACCGCCTTTCGTTGCTTACCAGTACTTGCACCAAATACAAATCCTGTTATGGTTGCAGTGCCACTTGAAGTTAAATGTTCTGTTACTTTAATGGTTATGGGTTTCGTAAGGTAACGAACTCTAACGCTAACATTACTATGAATTCAGAAGCAATCGTTTCCAAAATGGGTTTGCTAAGTGTTGTATGTACTAATGGGAGAGAGAGAGAGAGAGAGAGAGAGAGAGAGAGAGAGAGAGAGAGAGAGAGAGAGAGAGAGAGAGAGAGAGAGAGAGAGAGAGAGAGAGAGAGAGAGAGAGAGAGAGAGAGAGAGAGAGAGAGAGGAGAGAGAGAGAGAGAGAGAGAGAGAGAGAGAGAGAGAGAGAGAGAGAGAGAGAGAGAGAGAGAGAGAGAGAAAGAGAGACTGAGAGAGAGAGAAGGAGAGAAATAGATAAATGTATATACATATATACATATATATATTATATATATATATATATATATATATATATATATATATATATATATATATATATATATACATATATATGTATATATATATATATATATATATATATATATATATATATATATATATATATATATATATATATATATATAGAGAGAGAGAGAGAGAGAGAGAGAGAGAGAAACAGAGACAGAGAGAGACACAGAGACAAAGACAGAGAGAGATATAGTTTCCGTCATTTTTATTTCTTAGTACCTTAGTTACTTCATAGTACCTCGATCTCAGGTTGTCATACATACATACATACATATATATGTATATTTTAAGCCTCTGGCTGCATGAAAATCAATAAACCGATTATTATTATTATTTACATATATGCATATATGCATACAAACAGACAAGAGCACAGACAGAAACAAAGAGAAAGAGAAAATTAAGAAAATGGGAGACAAATAACCAAAAAAGTACTGATAAAAATTACACCAACAACAATAACAAAAACAACAACATCATTACAAACTGTGGGTTGTGATAACGAAGTGAGTTGTGGGTGCCATATTGTGATGTCATTATATACAGGTTATGATGTTAGTATTCTACAAACTGCCCTTTGTGTGATATATTACGCTATGTGAAATATAGAAGATTATGTTTAGTTTATATTGCTATGTAGTATAACATCTATGTAAAAGAGTGAGATTCTCTGTACGATTTGTAGAGTACAATATCTTATTTTGTCTCTGTGGTCACACGTCTGGCAGCAGCAGAGCCTGGCGTGTGGGGCGGAGGACCATGGAGAACTCCCTTTTATTTTCGTCAGAACTGATCTCCAACGAACCTACTTTAGTTTTCATCGGTGCAGTCTTCACTCGCAAGCATCGAAGAGAAACACCAAACAAACATAATAAAAAACGAACACACACCCCTACCACCAACAATAAACAACAACAATAATAAAAAACAACAACAACAACAACGCCCAGCAAAACAAAACCATCAAAGCGAAAACCACCGCCGAAAGATAATGTCCCTTTGGCGGTGGCCATAAAAGATGAATCAACTCACGTGTAGTGCGGCGGCGGATGGCCCTGGGCCACGCACGGGAGGGTCACCCGAGAGCCAGCCTGGGCCACGACGCGTCCGGCCCGCTCGCTGATCCTCGGGGGGAGCGATCCTTGCGCCTCTGCGGGAGAAGGGCGGGGGTCAGGGGGTGGGGGAGAGTAGTTGATGGGAGATTAGAGGAGTGAGGGAGTGGGTGGGTGGGTGGGTGGGTGGGTGGGTGGGTGGGTGGATGAGTGGATGTGTGAGTGAGTGAGTGGGTGGGTGGATGAATGAGTGGGTGGGTGGGTGAGTGAGTGAGTGGGTGGGTGGGTGAGAGAGTGAATGAGTGGGTGGTTGGGTGGATGAATAAATGGGTAGGTGAGTGAGTGGGTGGGTGGATGGGTGTTTAAGTAGTTGGGTGAATGAGTCACTGAGTGAGTGGGTAAACGAGTGAATGAGTGAATAAGTGAGTGAATGGGTGGACGAGTGAGT
>NC_051423.1:8721334-8728834 GCF_015228065.2 Penaeus monodon | reverse complement strand
CTGCACATTGGGGAAAGAAAATCCTAATTTTTATATAATGAAATTACAGCAAACTTTCTGATTTTTTTCTACCCATTTTGCACCAAGAAATTCCTGTAAAAATGATCTATCTGTTCCACTGTTTATTTTCTCTCGACTGAATGACGGTGCGTACTTTAGGTCATAAAAGGAAGCACAGGCATGATAGTTTAAGGTTTTCTTTCACTATTATGGATGTGTTTCATTTCATCTCTGTATGCACGTTACCATGATTGCGTTAGTTTTTTACCATGATTACCTTGATTTACCTTGATTGAGAAGGGTGGTAGGAGAAAGTGGTAAATGGATATGAAGATAATGTCAAAGATAAGATAAAGATCAATAAGATTAAATAACCTTTGTGATGTGTGTGTATGTATGTGTACGTGTGAGTGTGCGTGCGTGTGTGTGTGTGCGTGCATGTGTGTGTGTGTGTGTGTGTGTGTGTGTGTGTGTGTGTGTGTGTGTGTGTGTGTGTGTGTGTGTGTGTGTGTGTGTGTGGTGTGTGTGTGCGTGTGTGTGTGTGTGTGTGCGTGTGTGTGTGTGTGTGTGTGTGTGCTTCAACGAGTTAAAGTTACCTACCATGAATGTTTACTATCCCAAGGGGAGTAGATAAGGAAGGAGGAAAAGACATAGTTTTGGACGAAGGGAAGGGAGATGAGGAGCAGAAGATGAAGAGAGGGGGTAAGAGGATAGGAGATGAGGGGAAGGACCTGGAGTGATAAGGGAGGAGGGGGAAAGAGGCAGGACGAAGGGGCGAGGGGCAAAGCTCCCCTTATATCTCTCCCATTGCTCGACAATGGGCCATATCCGTCCCATTTGTTTACGCTTGTGAGAAGGGCTGAGAAACAACCCTGAATTTCTTGACAGCCAAAGGACCCGAAGAAGAAGAATGACGAGAGTGAGAGAAAACGTGAAAATGAGAATTATAATGAGAGTTGGTGTATCTGTGATGGTTTCGTGTGTTATCTCCAAGTGCTGAGCGGGGCTTCTTTGTGCTGGAAATTTCGTTTGCGTAAGATCATAGCGTGTTTCTTAGGACGTTTTGTTAGCTTAAATATTGTGGATTTGGTTTATCTTTTAGAAATATATTTTATTTCTCTGATTCTGTCTCTGTTCTCCTTTTTCCCTCCCTCCTAACCTCCATCTCTCTAACTTATTATTTTTTATCTTTATCTTATTTTATCTTTATCCATGCTTTATCTTTCATAAAGACATATTTCTCTGAATTTGGTTCATCTTTTATAAACATATTTTATTCTCTGTTTCTATCTTTCTTTCCCTTTTCTCTCCTTCCTTCCCTTCATCCCTCCATCTCTCTCTCTCCTCCTTCCCCTTCTCTCTCTTTCTCTCTCTCTCTGTCCGTCTGCTTATGCATATGAGTTTGTAGAAGTGCCTTTACATTGCCATGCATGTTGGTATATGCAGCTGTACGTATATACATATATCTACATACTCACATGTCACATTATGTAAAGCAAACTCATGTTTCTTTGCACACAGACCCTTCCTATATGCTGCATCGCACCACAGACAGACAGACATGCCCTGCCTCGACCACATCAACGCCCCTTCTACATAATTAATCATTAAGTTGATTATGATGCCGAGGTCCTTTCCACTCACTTTATCATCTTATGACCGAGAAACGCCCCTCCTCCTCGAACGTATAATGAGGCGCTTCCCCTCACTCCTCCTCCTCCCTCCTTCCCCTCACTCCTCCTCCTCCCTCCTACCCCTCTCTCATCTCCTTCCCTCCTTCTCCTCTCTCCCTCCTTCTCCTCTCTCCTTCCCCTCCCTCCTTCCCCTCACTCTCCCTCTATCTTGGTGTTGCAGAAGATGGTTCTATTCAGACTATGCAATGCACGGTGCACATTGTGTCTTTGTATTGCAACTTTGGAATGAGGAAAGGGGAACTTTCCTTAACGCTTTTGATGTTTAAATTGCAATCTATTTGCATATTTTTTTTTGAGAAAATGATAATGGATTCTCTTGTTAGGGATTGTCAATGTCTTGTTGGAATACCAAATTATACTGATAAACACAAAGGTATTTTGCTTTTTACTTTTGTTGATAATGAATGGTATTTTTGCAACAGCACTAACCAATATGTTTCCTAGCTTATATGTTTTTTTATATCATTAGGTACTAGTTTTTCTTTTCTGGTGCAAAAAAAAAAAAAAACGAAAAAAAAATGCATTACGAAACAATACGATATCTTACTGGTGATATTGTGGGGTTGGGGGGAGGACAAACCCCTCTCAACCCTCCCACCATCCTCCTCCCTCTCCTCCCCACCTTCTCCCTAACAACGTCTCGCTCTTTCTTTCCACCTTCTCCATCTCTCTCTTCCCCCTTTTACCGTCCCCCTCTCTTCCTTCACCTTCCATTCTCCCCTTCTCTCCACCTTCCACTCTCCCCCTCTCCCCCTCCACCTTCCACTCTCCCTCTCTCTCCCTCCACCTTCCACACCCCCCTCTCCCCCTCCACCTTCCACTCCCCCCCTCTCTCCCTCCACCTTCCACTCTCCCCCTCTCTCCCTCCACCTTCCACTCTCCCCCTCTCTCCCTCTACCCTCCACTCCCCCCTCTCTCCCTCCACCTTCCACACCCCCCCTCTCTCCCTCCACCTTCCACTCTCCCCCTCTCTCCCTCCACCCACTCTCCCCCTCTCTCCCTCCACCTTCCACTCTCCCCCTCTCTCCCTCCACCTTCCACTCTCCCCCTCTCTCCCTCCACCTTCCACTCTCCCCCTCTCTCCCTCCCACCTTCCACTCTCCCCCTCTCCCCCTCCACCTTCCATCTCCCCCTCTCTCCCTCCACCTTCCACGCTCCCTCTCTCCCCCCCCACCTTCCAATCTCCCCCTCTCCCCCTCCACCTTCCTCTCTCCCCTTCTCTCCCTCCACCTTCCACTCCCCCCCTCTTTCCCCCCACCTTCCAATCTCCCCCTCTCTCCCTCCACCTTTCCCTTCCACTGCTTAGTCCAATCCAAAGGCAGATTCCACATTTTTGTGCTAATCATAATGATAATAATAGTAATCATGATAACAATAACAACAACAAATAAACAAACAACAACAACAATAATATTGATGATAATAATAATAACAATAATAATAATAATGATAATAATAATGATAACATAAATAATAGTAATGGTAGTGTAAATGATAATAATGATAATATAAGTGATAATAATGATAATGTAAATGATAATAACAGTAATAATGATGATAATGATGATAATAATTATAACAGTAATGATAATGATATCAACAGTAATAATAATTATAATAACAGCAACAATGACAATATTAACAATAATAGTAATAATGATAATGATAACAATAATAATAATAGTAGTAATAATGATAATAATGACGATAATAACAGTAACAACAACAATAATGATAATAATGATGATAACAATAATAACAGAATGAGAAGAGAAGAGAAGGAAAGAGTAAAGAATAAAAAAAACAAATGAAGAAGTGGAGATAATCACGGCATACAAATCACGTACACAGTGATTATGATAAAGGTTGCTTTCTCTGTATCCCCGTCACCTGGTTTAATTAAAAGGAGGTGTTAGAGATTAATCTATAATTGTGATCACTGTATTTGTAATTCTGATTTTTTTTTTGTCCTCTCTCCCTCCCTTCCCCTTCTCTTTCTTTTTTTTTCTCTCTCTTTGTTCATTTCTTTCCTTCTTTCTCTGTCTCTGTCTTCTGTTTCTGTCTCTGTCTTCTGTCTCTCTCTTCTCTCTCTCTCTTTCTTCTCTTCTCTCTCTCTTTCTTCTCTTCTCTCTCCCTTCTCTTCTCTCTCTTCTCTCTCTCTCTCTCTCTCTCTCTCTCTCTCTCTCTCTCTCTCTCTCTCTCTCTCTCTCTCTCTCTCTCTCTCTCTCTCTCTCTCTCTCTCTCTCTCTCTCTCTTACACACACACACACACACATGGTTAAATAAATGAATATGCAAATTACCAAAGAAATAACTTAATGAGTAATCAAATGACTGAATAACCAAATGAATAACAACAGATATATGAACAACCGAATAAGGAAATAAATAACGGAATAAACAGATAAGCGTAAAACCCAATAAATAACCGAATTAAAATAGACAAACAAATCACCCCCCCCCCCCTTGAAAAAAAAAAGAACACATAGAGCTGAAAAAAAAAACGTGCACACGCAACCAAAAAATTAACCAAAAGCCAAAAAAAAAAAAAAGTTTTTTATCAGTAAAAGCAAAAGTTACGCGCGCAGCTGTGCAGGAACTACATTACGCTCCGCCTCTCCATTTCCGGCCGCCGCGAGCCCTGTGGCGGGAAATTTGATTGCGAGCGGTTGCACCCCGTCTCAAGGTGATGGAAATCTGAATACACGCGAGGAAAGCTCCGTGGATACGCTCTAGATGGATGGTTAAGCCTGATATGTATATAAGATTGAGATGTGGTTGTTTATGCGTTTATTTTGTTGGGTGGTTTCTTCGTTGTTTTTTAAATTATTGTTTTTACTTTTATTTTTGTTGGTTAGTTTGTCTGGATATGTATTTGTGTGTGTGTGTGTGTGTGTGTGTGTGTGTGTGTGTGTGTGTGTGTGTGTGTGTGTGTGTGTGTGTGTGTGTGTGTGTGTGTGTGTGTGTGTGTGTGTGTGTGTGTGTGTGTGTGTGTGTGTGTGTCTATCAGTCCCGTATGGTTTTCATCAGTATAATCATTCCACTGTTCACTATTATCATTAGGATATTTGATTATGCATTATACACAGTTTCTGAGTTTGGAACTGCAACTGTACAAGAAGGTTTTATTGACACAAAATCAAAGAAATATATATGAGATTTACTGGCATTATTGTATTATTAACTGCTATTATCATTATCATTATCATTATTATACAAATTTTTATTACATTATTTATTATTATCTATATATTATATTATTTTATTATTATTATATATATTTATTTATTATTATATATTATTATTATTATTATTATTATTATTATTTTATCATTACATTATTATTTATTATATATTATTATATCATTCATCTCATCTATTATTATTATCATTATATTATTATATCATCATCATCGTTATTATTATTATCATTATTATCATTATTATTATTATTTTTTATTATCATTACTGTTATTATTATTATCATCATCACCATCATCATTATCATCATCATCGTCTCATTATCATTATTACCATATCAATAAATCAACGGTTGTGGAAAAGATAAAAGTTGTTGTAGTAATAAAACTTTTATAGTAACTACTACTAATAGAAAAAAAAATATGACACTAACGATGATGATGATATTGACAACGAAAATGATATTCATGAAAAAAATAAGACAAAGGAAAATATATTGATTATAGGAATTATGATGTTAATGATAGAACATGTATTTGTTAAAGCTATCGTTGTAATAATAATAACGATCATAATAACAGCATTAACAACAACAAAACATCAGCTGCAGTAATATTCCCCGGCTCGCTTAACTTGAACGTCCAACTTTAATGGTGAGTGTTTGCACGTAGCAGACACTGATGAATAAAAGAGAGAGACAAAAAAGTTGATAAATCAGCTGCGATATTAAATTTGCTTTCTTTCGTTCTCTCTCTCTCTCTCTTTCTATGTTTCTTGCTTTCTTTCGTTCTCTCTTTCTTATTTGGGTTCGCTGTCTCTGTATCTCTCTGTTCCTGTCTCTGTGTGTGTGTCTCTCTCTCTGTCTCTATTTCTCTCTTTCCCTATCTCTCTGTCTCTCTCTCTCTCTCTCTCTCTCTTTCTCTCTCTCTCTCTCTCTCTCTCTCTCTCTCTCTCTCTCTCTCTCTCTCTCTCTCTCTCTCTCTCTCTCTCTCTCTCTCTCTCTCTCTCTCCTTTTGTGTTTAATAATTTGTGCATAGATATTCAAGTGATTGAATTTTCACGCCAACAGAATACATGAATAAGGATTTACATTCCCATTTTATCGGGAAAGAGCAACTCACGTGGCAAAACGAAATCGCATTAGCGTGATATTCCCGAATACAAATGAAATATATTCTCTCTTTTTTATAATAATTGTTTTTTTTATCTTTTTTTTATGTAGCCGTTGGTAAATAACAAACAAACTTACACCGAAATACGAGTGCGGAATGTGAAATGCGCACGGGTTTTGAGGGAAACGGAATTAAACCGAATGAAAAAAAAAACGAAAACAAAAAAACGAAAACAAAAACAAAAACAAAAGCGAATCGCTCGGTTCGAAAATGCGCGCCATTTGGGCTGATCGTCCTTCGGGAATGCTGGGTTCATTATTGGCCCGGTTGCAAAACGAGTTGGTATTAACTCTCGCGCGCAATATTCAGGCCTCGGTGAATCGAAACGCGGCAACTCTCCTTGCAACTGCGCGTGCAACAACGTCGGGAAAGTCATAAATGTTGCAAAATCAATTGGGTCGTTTGGTGTTTTGGGCTCGGTGAGATGAATATTTTTTTTTTTTTTTTACCTGTAATTGTAATTTGCGTGATAAGAAATGTGCTGAAGTGGCAAGTAAAGGGAACTAGGAAGAGATAGATAGATAGATAGATAGATAGATAGATAGATAGATAGATTGATAGATAGATAGATAGATAGATAGATAGATAGAGAGAGAGAGAGAGAAGGATAGAAAGAGAAGGACGAAGAGAATGAGAGAGCGTGAGAGAGAGAATGGACGAGGGAGAGAGAGCAGATAGAGGTAGATAGATAGATAGATCGACAGACTAATAAATAGGCACATAAATAGATTGATAGATATATAGAGGAAATATAAAATGTATAGAGATAAAAAGTGAGAAAGGTAGAGAGAGACTGATAAAATAATAGTATTCATAATAATGCATCTATGTAAACCAGCTTTACAAGATAATTTTTTCCTTAATTTATGTCACAGTCTCCAGTCAAGTCTTTCGGTTTCATTAAAAAAAACCTGGACTATTTCAAATGTTGAAATGTTGAAACTGCACTTGTGGTAGTCAGGTTGTAAAAGCAATGAGGAAATAAATCGAGGGGAGTCAGAATAAGTTGGATAATGAACAGCGTCATTCATTCATCAAAGTGATAAAAATTCGAACTTACAAAAAAGAGGGACGGCAAAAAAAGAAAAAAAAAAGTGAAAACAAATTTCTGAACAATTCCCAACAGCATTTGCATCGTTAAAAAAAAAAACTCGTTCGCATTTTCCTCATGCGGATCGTCATGGGAAACGAACTCAAAAGAAAATGCTGGACAAACTGAAATAATATCCCTGGTCGGTCGTGAATCCGGATTTGACTTACGGAAACGGCGGGTTTCGTTCCTTTAGGCAAATTGGCTTTCCCATAAAAGAAAATGAAATAATAATCGGTGCGTCCTAATGAGCAGGGGAGGAGGAGGAGGAGGGAGAAGAACCAGGGATAGAGAGTGGGTGAAGAGAAAGGAGAGATAAGAATATATAGTAAAAAGTCTGAAC
>NC_051423.1:8711334-8713834 GCF_015228065.2 Penaeus monodon | reverse complement strand
TTGTGTGCTTTCATCTGCCTCATGCATGTTTGATCATGTTATTTCTTTCTATTTCCCTTCTCTCATTCGCACACATACTCACTTCTTTCTTTGTCTCGTCCCCCATCTCTCTCTCTTTTTTTTCTTTCACTAATCCCTCACCTTCCCCAAATCTTCCACTTCCTCTTCTTCCTCATTTCCTCTATTCCACCCTTTTAGCTATCTCTCTTTCCGGTTCTCCTTCTACTCTTCTCTCCTCTGTCTTCCTCTGTTACCCTCCTTGTCTCTTGTCTGTTCGTTTCATCTCTCTCTCTCTCTCTCTCTCTCTCTCTCTTTCTCTCTCTCTTCATTCTGTGTCTCTTTTTTCATCTCTCATCGCTCTGTGTTTTCGTTTAAGTCACCTGGCTCTATCTCCTCATTTGCTTCCCTCTCCCCCTCTCTTCTCTCTGTTTCTCCTTTCCATCTCCCCTCGTTCCGTGTGTCCCCTCCTTCTGCCAGTCCTAACTCCTCATTCTCACAGTGGGAAACAGCACCAAACCTCCATCTCTCCTCTTCACCTCCTCTTTCTCCTCTTTCTCTCTCTCGCCCTCTATCTCTCCTTCCCTTTCACTTTCCCTCCCTCCTCGCTCCTTCCCTCTCTCTCCTTCCATCAGTCTACTGCTCTTCACAGCACCAAAATCCATTCTCTCCTTCTCTTTATCTCTCTCTCTTCTCCCTCTTCCGATCTCTCTCTGTCTGTCTCTTTCTCTCTCCTCCAAATGGCATCACTTTCCTCCTCTCATGTTTCTCACTGTGGGAAACAGCAACAAATTTCAATCTCTCAGTCTTTTCATCTCTCTCTTCCTCTTTTCTTGTCTCTCCCTCTTTTTCCTCTTACCTGCCTGTCCCTCTTTCTCTTCTCCTGCCTGCCCCTCTTTCTCTCTCCATCCCTCCTCCTCCTCGTCTCCCTCTCCTCCCACTAGCCTTCTCGTCTCCCTCTCCTCCCGCCAGCCTTCTCGTCTCCCTCTCCTCACATTGGGAAACACAGCGCCAAAGTCCCATCTCAGTCTTTTCATCTCTCTCTTTCTCTTTTCTTGTCTCTCTCTCTTTCTCTCTCCAGCCCTCCTCCTCCCCCTCCCTCTCCTCCCGCCAGTCTTCTCGTCTCCCTCTCCTCACAGCGGGAAACACAGCGCCAAACTCCTAATTGGATTGAGACAAACAGGTAACACCGAGTCTGTGGCCGCCGCCGCCGACACAATCAAATTTTAGCGCCACATAATTGTGTTTCACGGAGAGAGCGAAGTGGCACAGCAGGGCGTCCGCTGCGTGGGCGGTTCTGAGGGCGTCGTGTCTTTGATGACTGGCTGATCTTGGGATGATACGGAAGGGGTAATGAGGGCGGCAACGACTTGTGAATGTGCCGTGGGCATGTTACGAGTGGATCTGTTACGTGGGGGAGGGCTGTGATAGTACGAAGGGGTGGTACAGATAACGAGGAGTTGTGGGTATGCTGTGGGAATAGGACAACATATTCGATGTCTATGTGCTAATACGGCTGTGAATATGCTGAGGGTATTTATAGTACATATGTCATTGCCAAAAGGGTAGGTCTTTTTCAATAAGGGTGTGAATGTGCTGTATATGAATAAGACTCATGCGCATATTGTAGGAATGTTTTGAAATCTGTGACGTCTAGGACATTGGTATTTTGTGGGTATACACCATGCAAATATGTTCAAGCTCTATTGTTACACAGGTTGTGAGATCAATCGTTTTGTCTCAGTTGGGCGGGTAAGTGGATTCGTATCTCGTTTCGTATTTTCTGTATTTCGATATAGCTCAGGCGCATAGCTTCAATAATTGCCCTACACGATTTCATAACTCCCTAAAGCTTCTCAACTCTCAGCACAACTACGTAAGTGCCAACACAGCTTCTTAATTCCAGTCACAGCTTCGAAACTCCCAGCACAGCGTCACAATTCGAAGCATTGGTTAACAACTCCAAATGTAAATTTAATATACAGTCATAGATTCCTAGCTCCTTCATACATTCACAGTCCCTAACATGGATTTATAGTTGACAGTACAGCTTCATAACTCCAACATAGATTCATACCTACAAATACAGTTTCATGACTCCCAGTATAGCTTCACAATTCCTAACACAGCTTCATAATTCCCAACACTGGTTTATTAATTTAAAAAAATGCTTCATAACTCTCAATATGGCTTCACAACTTTCACTATAACATCATAATCTTCATAACTTCCAACATAGCTACAAACCTCCCAACAGAGCTTCACAACCTTTGACACAGCTTGAAGACTCTAAACATAGCTTCATAACTCCCGACACATCTTTATGACTATACACCTCACACTAGAGCGTCATAACTCCCAACCCGGACTTCACAACCACTAATACAGCTTCACAACTCCTGACACACCTTCCTAATCCCCAACAAAACCACATAGTTCCCAACAAAGCTTCATAACTCCTAACACAGATTCACAAATCCCAGCAAATGCTTCATCGCTCCCA
>NC_051423.1:8686334-8693834 GCF_015228065.2 Penaeus monodon | reverse complement strand
GGATGAGATTGGGTGGGGAAAGGGGATGGGGGATTGGATGGGGGAGGGGATGGGGGAGGGAAAGCGGCGATATGCGGTCTCATTTACAACGGCGCGCAGGGGGAGTGTCTTTACCCGTGGGAGAAGCTATCCATAACCACACTTTTCACTCGAAAGTTTGCGAACAACTTACAAGTTTAGTAGAAACGGGTTGGAGGGCGGGGGAGGGGATGGGGGAGGGGATGGGGAGGGAAAAAGAGGAGGGATGGGGAAAGGGGATGGCAAAAAGGATGGGGATGGGATGGGGTGGGAAAGGGAGGGAGGGATGGGGAAAGGGGATGGGGATGAGATGGGGGATGAGGATGGGGATGGATAAGGAGATGGGGAAGGGGATGGGTGGATGGGAAAGGAGGTGGGGGAGGGGATAAGGTGGGAAAGGGAGGGAGGGATGGGGAAAGGGGAGGGGGGATGAGATGGGGGGAGGGGGGTTGGAGCGATGCCAGGTTCCCTTGTTCGTGTTTTGCTTCTTCGTCTGTTTGATAGATCGATAGATAGATCGATAGATAGATAGATAAATAGATAGGTAAGTAGATAACTAGATAGGCAGGTAGGTAAATAAATGGATACATAGATAGACTGATAGATAAATAGATAAATAGAAGGATAGAGAGACGGATAGATAGGTAGACAGACAGACAAACAGACAGACGAATTGACTGACAAGGCAAAGAGATAGAGAGAAAGGAAAACAGAAAGAGAGATAGACAGAGAAAAACAATAGAATATAAATAGACTTTTGCGAAAGAAAAACCTTTAAAACGCGCCTAAAAGAAAGAACTGAAATAAGCCAAGATAACGAGATAAGAAAAGAAAGGACAAAAAAAAAAAAAAAAAAAAAAATCCCAGGCTTCCCCATCTCCTGAACATATTTCCTCCCCCTCCCCCTCCCCCTCCCCCCCTCGACTTCCTCCACCACCTCCCCGATTCTCCAACTTCTTCATCGCCGCCCACCATTCACTCCCTCCCTCCATCATCTCTTTTCCTCCATCCACCTCCTCCTAATCGATTTCCTCCATCACCTTCTCCCTTCTCCACCTTCCCCTAGCTCCATCACTGCCTTCTCCCTCGATTTTCCATCTAACACCCCTTTCGCCCTCGATTTCCTCCACCACCTCCTCCCTTCTCCACCTTCCTCTCCCTCCACCACCCCCTTCCCCCTCGATTTCCTCCAGCACCTCCTCCCTTCTCCACCTTTCCCTCTCTCCACCACCCCCTTCCCCCTCGATTTCCTCCACCACCTCCTCCCTTCTCCACCTTCCCCTCCCTCCACCGCCCCCTTCCCCCTCGATTTCCCCCACCATCATTTTCTCTAAAAGTCTTACTAGTCAGTTAATTAAGTCTTTTGCTGCAATTGACTATTAAATCAGCTCTCCCCCCCCTACCCCTCCCTCCCCCACATAAAAAAAAAAAAAAAACTCCAGCACACTTTTCCAACTTCAGTGTAAGCTAAAGTACAAGAAGTTTATATACATTTACGACTGCATTATGCATCTAATTGGTATAATTTGCATACGGCTCAGCCTGCGTTATGTATTTTTTTTTTGCGAAGATGGGAATAGAAAAAAATGGAAATAGAGGGAAAGAGAGAATAAATACAACAAAACTGCTGTGTTGTCTTTCAATAAGCCTTTTCTGGGGGTGAATAGAGTTTTAATATCAGGATAAAAAAAGGTAAGAAATAACGAAAGAAAAAGGACAAATAAAAAAAAACATACAAACATCAGACTGCAATTTTCTACTGCACACAATAAAGGGAATGAATATGTGAGGAGCTTGCTTCCATCGCCTAAAAACTTTCCAAGCAAATGTAAAGTTGCAGGCACAAAGGGATATAGAGAGATACATAGATTAGCAAAGTAATGAAGAGGAAGGAGATTGAAAAGAAGATTAAGAGGAGGAAAATGCGAGGGTAAGAAGTAGAACATGAAGATGCGTAGGAGGAGGAAAAGTAAGAGGAAAGAAAAGAAGAAGAAGAGGAAGAAAAAAATGGGGAGGAGGAAAAAGAAGAGAACGAAGAGGAAACAGAATGAAAAAAGAACAAGAAGAAGACGAAAAAGCAGAAAGCGAGACTACACGTTTACCCTGACGGCACTTAAAGAAAGGGTTAAAATGGAAGAGGGGAAAAGAACTGAGGGAAGGAGGGGAGGACGAGGAGAGGAGAAGAGGGGAAGGGGAGAGAAAAAGTCAAAAAGCTAAGATCTCGAGGGGAGAAAGAGTGAGAAAGAAAGGTGGGGAAGAAGGCTGAAGGACAGGAGAGTGAAAGAGAAAAAGGGAATGAAGGAACGAGACGAAGAGAGAGGTTATTTTGAGAAGAGGAGGAGAAGGGGAGGAGAAGAAACTGGCGAAAGAAGAGTGGCAGAGAGGGAAGATGATGAGAGTAAGAGAAAGAGGGGAGAGTGAGTGAAAGTAGATAGATAGATAGATAGAGAGAGAGAGAGAGAGAGAGAGAGAGAGAGAGAGAGAGAGAGAGAGAGAGAGAGAGAGAGAGAGAGAGAGAGAGAGAGAGAGAGAGAGAGAGAGAGAGAGAGAGAGAAGAGAGAGACTGAGAGAGAGAGAGAGAGAGAGAGAGAGAGAGAGAGAGAGAGAGTGGAGAGAGGAGAGAGAGAGAGACTTGAGAGAGAGGGAGAGAGAGAGGAGAGAGAGAGAGAGATGAGAGGAGCGAGAGATGAGAGAGGGGAGGGGGGATCCCCAAGACCTAGGGTATTAAAAGTGTTGCCAACGGCTCTGGCAGGAATTCCTCTAGGGTTGAGGGGGGGGGGGGCGCTTTCCAGGATTTTCATGGGGGCTTGAAGACTTAAGCCCCAGGGAGTCGTTAGGTGATGAGGGGGGGGGGGGAGGAAAGAGGAGGAGGGGGAGATTAGTAGGGGGAGATGGGGAGACTGGGGAGGACGGGGAGATGGGGGAAGAAGGAGGGGCTGGGGTAGGGGGGGCATAGGAGGATGGCCTGACTGTAAGTGAGGATAAGAGAGAGAGAGGAGAGGCTATATATATATATATATATATATATATATATATATATATATATATAATATATATATATAATATATGTATATATTATATTATTATATAATATATTATTTTATATATATGTGTATGTATGTCTGTATGTATGGGCCGCGGTGGCCGAATGGTTAGAGTATCGGACTCAAGACTGTCACGACGGCAATCTGAGTTCGAGGGTTCGAGTCACCGGCCGGCGCGTTGTTCCCTTGAGCAAGGAACTTCACCTCGAGTGCCTGCCTAGCCACTGGGTGGCCAAGCCAGACCAAGTCAGTGCTGGTCCCAAGCAATGATAAAAAAAAAAAAAAAAAAAAAAAAAAAAAAAAAAAAAAAAAAAAAAAAAAAAAAAAGGTAACACCGGCACTCTCCGTGGAAAGGAACTGGGGACCCTACCACGTACTCACTCCAAGAGCATCACAACATGAAAACTACAATTAAGTATCATGCTGTGACCACGGCGGCTCAGACATGAACCTACCGTTAAAAGAAGAAGATGTCTGTATGTATGTATGTATGTTTATCTATCCATCTAGCTTGCTATCTCTCTCTCTCTACCTCCCTCTTTTCCTATTTTCTTTTCCCCTCTCTCTTTTTCTACTTATCTCTGCTGCTCCCTCTCTTTCTACCTCTTTCTTCCATTCGACCTCTCTCTCTCTCCCTCTCCCTTCCTCTCTTCCGTCCGACTTCTCTCTCCTGCGTTCGACCTTTCTCTTCCCCTCCCTTTCTCTCTCTTTCCCTCCCTCCTTCCTTCTCTCTCTCTCTCTCTCTCTCTCTCTCTCTCTCTCTCTCTCTCTCTCTCTCTCTCTCTCTCTCTCTCTCTCCCTCTTTCTCTCTCTCCCTCTTTCTCTCTCTCTCCCTCTTTCTCTCTCTCCCTCTTGCTATAAATCCCCCTCCATTCCTTCTTCTTCCTCGCTTCTGGTGCCGTATATCCGGCGGAAGCAACTCGCATATTAGATTCCGGCTATAACGCCGCCGGTAAAACACGCGCCCACTTTGTTACAAGTCCGGGAGCGGCTTTGCATACTTATCCGGCCGTAACTCTGTCGTAAGCTTTATTAAATCTTCAAATCACAAATAAGAAAGAAGGATCTGTATGAGTGTTCTTAAAAAAAAAAAGAAACGAAAAAAAAGAAAAAACAGAAAACGGAAAAAACACACAAACAACAGAAAACGGGAATGACATACGCATCAATAAAAAAGGAGAAAAAAAAATGCAAAGAAACGATATGCTTTTGTATTTATGGCGCCGCGTTATTGTAATTTTGTTTGTGTCTCATTTTAACGGAACTGCGGAGAGTGCAGTCAGACAAATACGTACCGGTATTATGTGGCTTTGTATACACGCGCGCGTCCATTTGTATTCGGGTGTCATAAATTCGTGCGTTGAAAATGTAGAGACGATTTTTTTTTTTAGTTATTATTATTATTTTATATTTTTTATCATTATTTTTAATTGTATTAATTTTGGGAGGGGGCAAATATGTACATGTTCACATAACTATCTGCCTTCTGTATATGGATACGTGAATGTAAACACATACAGAAATACAGGTGAATATGCATTCCATATTGGAACACACAGACACACTTACACACACACACACACACACACACCTACACACACACACACACACACACACACACACACACACACACACACACACACACACACACATACACACACGTATGCACGCTCGCACAAACACAAACGCACACACACCAAATTGAAAAATATTTCAACATATGGATAGCTATACAATTTCCGTAGATATTTTTGGTAAAATATATATATGCATGTATTTTCTGACCATTGCATTCTGATTAATAATTCAAAACAATGTTGAAAATATATATAAAAAACGCCTATTTTCAACTCTGTTTTAAATATCATTAAAACAGCTCCCTTTTTTGTTTCTGATTATTCATGTTTGTTATGCATTTTCATTATCATGGTTTCCATATTCTTATTCTGTGAGCATAAAGAAATATAGAGGAGGGTGGCGGTAGAGGATTTCGGAATATTTCAAAATTGATGAAACGCTGTTTTACGATATGTAGGCCTATCCATGAATCCCCAAAGCTTTTTAACATCGCTTTTGTTGCTTTGTTTTTCTTTATCTTTATCTCTTTGTCTCTGTCTGTCAGTTAGTTAGCTTTTCTGTTTGCCTGTCTATTTTTGTTTCTTTGTTTTCTCTCTCCCTCTGTTATTTTTTTTTTCTCTCTCTCCGTTTCCTTCCCTCTTCCCTGTTCCACTTTTTCTCCTTCGCTCTCTCTGTATCTCTTCCTCGCTCTTTCTTTCTTTCATTCTTCCCCTATTCTCTCTCTCTCCCTCTCTTTTTCTCTCTCTCTACCCCGTTTCTTCCTCTCCCTCTCTTTTTCTCTCTCTCTACCCCGTTTCTTCCTCTCCCTCTCTCTTTCCTTCTCTCACCCTATCTCACTTACTCTAATCCTCTCTCTCCCTCTCCCCTCCTCCTTTAATCCAATTTCCCCTCTCTGTTAATTTTCCTTTCCTTTCCTCTTCCCATCATTACTTCTTGTTATAAAAGGAAGATGGAAGTGGTATTGCATCACTGAAGTATTGTTATTCCATTCTATATTTAGACAATTCTTATACCCTATATACCATAAAAATCGTGCCTCATTTTTTCCTTTTTATTTACTCGAAGGTGAAATACAGAGAAACTCTATAAAGCGAATCCGTAAGAACACTGAACTTGTACAAAAGAAAATTGAAAAAAAAAAATCTTGTTCGCAGTTCGCCACTCTCCTTGTTCAACAGCAGTATTTTCCTTTTCTGTTCATGACGTCGGCCACTCTATTGGAATCCAGTTGAAGACAGTTGGCCACATGGAAGGGAAACAGACAGGAGGTTCGAGTCAGTCAGCCTCATGGCCTGACGCGAGACAATAAAATCCTGGTCGTGCCGGGCTGATGGTTCCTGCTACCTGGGCCATGCAAAGGTGGGAAATAAACACAAGAGAATTTCTCTGTCTTTTTTTTTTACGTGTCTTTTTTTCTTGTTTTATTTATTTTTTTATTCGGATGCCTTTTTCATTCGTCGGGTTTGTTGTATTTTAGTTTTAAAAAAATTGCTCCAGTCTGGACGAAAATAGTGCGTCTCCTCTAGAGGATAAAAGTCATGAAGTGCAAACTGTAGCCCTGGCGCGATGCAGCTAGTATGGTCAGACAGCGACTTTATTGCCAATAAAACCTGTCACTGAAATCTGCCTTTATTGCTCGTGTTGCAGCTTGCCAGATTGCACGCTGCATGCCTAAGAGAACCGGAAGCTCTCCCCCGTTGCACTAATCGGCCACCTGCAAGAATTTTACGTGCATCATCGTTGCAGACTCAGATGAATTAGGTTCCGTTGGGGTTGCCGCCGCGTCTGCACAGGAGGGGGGAGGGAGGGGAGGGGAGTGTCAATTGTTTTTTCTTTTAGCGAGGTTGAAGGTGGTCTGGCGCGCCTCTGTTTCTCGGGACGGTAGGACACGAGGCGAAGGAGGCGGCGGGGAATGAGCAAGGAAGAAGGAGGCGAAAGGATGAAAGAGGAGTAGGAGAAAGATTGAGGAGGATTTGCTTCTGGGGATGATAAGACAAGAGGCGAAGGAGGCGACGGAAGTAAAGGCGAAGGAGGCGACGGAAGCAAAGGCGAAGGAGGCGACGGAAGCGAAGGAGGCGACGGAAGCGAAGGAGGCGACGGAAGCAAAGGAGGCGACGGAAGCAAAGGCGAAGGAGGCGACGGAAGCAAAGGCGAAGGAGGCGACGGAAGCAAAAGCGAAGGAGGCGACGGAAGCAAAGGCGAAGGAGGCGACGGAAGCGAAGGAGGCGACGGAAGCAAAGGCGAAGGAGGCGACGGAAGCGAAGGAGGCGACGGAAGCAAAGGCGAAGGAGGCGACGGAAGCGAAGGAGGCGACGGAAGCAAGGGGAGGAGCGACGGAAGCAAGGCGAAAGGAGCGACGAAAGGCGAAGGAGGCGACGGAAGCGAAGGAGGCGACGGAAGCAAAGGCGAAGGAGGCGACGGAAGCAAAGGCAAAGGAGGAAGGAGGAGAAAGGATGAAAGAGGAGTAGGAGAAGAAAGATTGCTCAGGATGTGATTCCGGGGATGATGGGAGGCGAAGGAGGCAAAAGGATGGAAGGTGGGCACGAGGAGAAAGATAGGATATGTTTCTAGAGAAAATAGGATATAAAAGGCGAAGGAGGCGAAGGAAAAGGAGCAAGGAGGCGAAAGGATGAAAGATGAAGACAGCAAGAGAAGAAAGATTGGGGAAGGAGGCGAAGGAGAAGCAGACGAAGGAGAAGGGGGAAAGAAGCGAAAAGATGAGAGATGAATAGGAGGAGAAAAGATCGGAAAGAGGGTCTGGGGAGAATACGAAGGAGGGGGAAGGGGGAGGGAGAAAGGGGGAAGCAGGGGTAGAAAGGAGGGGGTAGGAGGAAAGGAAGGAAGAACAGGGAAGGCGCAG
>NC_051423.1:8651334-8661334 GCF_015228065.2 Penaeus monodon | reverse complement strand
GATGAAGAGGATAATTAACTGGATAAAAAAACGAGTAGGGGGAAAGGAAGTGGAGAAGAATATGAGGAAAACGAAGAATAAAGAAGAAGAATACAGAAAGGAGACAAGGTGGAAGAACTGAAGATAGACGCGTGGATGTTCTAGACGAGGACATAGCAGTCATACCACCTCTAACGTCCCCAGAAAAGGAATTATCATTGGGAACTTTTCACATAATTTGTATTTTAGTTTCTGAGGAACAATTCATGTCGATGAAAATATCTTGAAGTAATGAATGTACTTTTCGGATTTTTTTAAAAACTAATTTCCGTGTCTTTTTTAATGGTTCATAAAATCTGTTGTTTGATGTTTTTTCATGATATTAGCAAAAGCGACTGGTTTTGTTTTATATCAAAATTAACTGACGAAGGTTGATGACATCTATAGATTTTATTATATTATACTTGAATAGATATTAAACTTTGGCATTTTTTTTTTCTTATCAGATTACCGAAACCATTAGGGATGAGACAAAAAAACACGAACTAACACGAGAGAGAGACGGAGAGAGAGAGAGAGAGAGAGAGAGAGAGAGAGAGAGAGAGAGAGAGAGAGAGAGAGAGAGAGAGAGAGAGAGAGAGAGAGAGAGAGAGAGAGAGAGAGAAGAGAGAGAGAGAGAGAGAGAGAGAGAGAGAGAGAGAGAGAAGAGAGAGGAGAGAGAGAGAGAGAGAGGAGAGAGAGAAGAGGAAGAGAGGAGAGGAGGAGAGAGAGAGAGAGAGAGAGAGAGAGAGAGAGAGAGAGAGAGAGAGAGAGAGAATTGGAAGACAAAGGAAAGGAATGAGAAATTAAGAGAAAAGGGAACGAGAAGAAAAATACAGAGAGAAAAAGAGGAAAGCAGAAAACTAGGCATAAAAAGTATGAAAAAAAAGACAAAAGAAAGTGGGTTATAAAAAGGAAATAAGTAGGTGGAGAAAAATGGAAGAGAAAAAGAAAAAAGATAGAAGGGAGATGAGAAAGACAAAGAAAGGGGAAGGAAGATGGAATAAAGGGAGATAAATAAATAGAAATGCTGGAGGAGAAGAAATGGAAGAGGGAGAAAGAGAAAACGGAAGAAAAATAAGGTAGTAAGCAATAAGTGAGAGAAGGAAGGAGGTGGAGAAGAGAGAAATTAGGTACGATGATGCAAAGGGAAGAAGGAGGAAGAGATAAAAAAATGATTAATGGAAAAGAGGAGAGACAAAGAGGAGAAAGAAGGAAGAACGGATAAAAGATATAGAACGTAAAGAAGAAAAGAAAACGGAATTAAGATGATGGCGAAGAACGATATGAAAAGGGGAAGTAGAGGAAGAATAAAGGGAATGAAAAGGGAGATAGAAATGAAGAAATGGGAAATCTAAAGAATATTTAAAAGGGAAGAAGGAAAACAAAGACGATGACAGAAGTAGAAATAATAATTAATAATAAGTAAAAGGAAAAGCAAAAAAAAAAAAAAAAAGCAAAAGCAAAAAGAAAAACAATTTCTTGAAGGACATTTAAAGGAAAATTAGTAAATAATAATAATAATAAAATAAACAAATCAAGATTAAAACAAGAGAAAAGAGCGAATAGGGGAGAAAGACAAACACATGAAAACGAAAAGAAGGAAGAATGACAGAAGAAAGAGATGCAAAAAAAAAAAAGAAGAGAGAAAAAAAAAGGGACGCTAAGAAGCACAAAATGAGAAAAAGAAATAGGGATAAATAAAAACAGAAAAAAACACAAATAGCAGCAATAATAGCGAAATCGGTAGACGAAGAAAATCATTACTGTAAAGATTTAAAAAAAAAGGTAAAAAAGGTAAATAAAGGCAAACCAAAATAGAAAATAAAAGAAAGATGCATTACTAGAAGCAACATTAGAAAAAGAATAATGATAATAAAGCGAAATACAAATGAAGAAACAAGAATAACCAAAACCACGCAAGCATGAAACAAACACCCAACAAATAAAGTAAAAAAATACCTTTAGTAACGGAGGCAAGACCACATACGCCCCCCTCCCCCCCAAAAAAAAAAGAAAAGAAAAAAAAAAGAAGGTAAATAGTGGTCAGTCCTGTAAACAAATCCGGTCCAGTTTCCAAATATTCACTCTCGACTGAACCGGAAAACTACTGACTGTTGCCTTATGTACACGCAGCTCAGTGACACGAGCGCACGTCCAAGATGTGGAAGCCAACTCATGTCAGCTTTATTTGATGTAGATCCTATGTAGGTTTTGTTCTGTAGCGCAGGTGTTATTTTAAAAAAATCCAGGTAACACATGTTCAACCAAAAAAATCCATAATTCTTTGTTAACAACAACAATTAGCTTGCATAACTTTACAACTATCGATAAATCAGTTAATCACAAATTGCAATTAGACCCAGGGACGAAAACAAAGGCTTGATTAAAACTGAAACAAGGTCGTAGAGAGAGAGAGAGAGAGAGAGAGAGAGAGAGAGAGACAGAGAGAGAGAGAGACAGAGAGAGAGAGAGAGAGAGAGAGAGAGAGAGAGAGAGAGAGAGAGAGAGAGAGAGAGAGAGAGAGAGAGAGAGAGAGAGAGAAATAGATAGGCAGATAGATAGATATAGAGAGAAGAGGGGGAGATAAGGACAGAAACAGAGTCAGACAGACACAGACCGTCAGACCATTCCCGTCAACCCCCCTCCCCCTTCACCTGTCGTGAATCACGGTTCTCGCCGTGACCCCGACGATGAAATATTGTCTAACACTCACTCTCACTCTCCCGCAGGCATGAAAAAAGTTGGAAAAGGTCTCGCCAGCCAGTGTTAAGAGACGATTTATCTCCCGGGGGTGAGGATGCCCTGTATTCGCCCCGAGGCTCCGGAGCTGTAGAAAACACGGCTACACCTCCCTCCTTTTCTCTGTTTTATTCTATTTGTTTCTGTTTTTTATGATTATTAAAAGTTTATTTAGACTCGTTGTTTGTATCCTTGCACAAGAACTCCAAAAATAATGTATTATGAATTAGCGAAGAAGTGAGAGTAAGGAGGAATCCATTATCTTATCGTTTTATCTCAGTATTTATTATCTGATTTTTTCAAAATTTCTCTTATACATTCATTTTGCTATCTTTATTTTTCTAAATGTACTTTTTTAGTTTAATCTCGTGGCGCTCTTTCGCGCTACGAGATTACAAGAGAAGACACAAGAGGCGGGGCAGTGAATGGTCTTTGGGTCTCGGTAAAAGGCAGTCGATCGTAGAGGAACCTCGGAATGGCCTTCCCTGAGACAGATAAGTGGTCGCGAGAACAGTCTCTGAATTAGGTTGCAGGAGATATTTGGTGCCCTTTTAGTTAAGCATAGTGATCAACAGACCAGTGCCTGATTTTTTTTTGGTGTTCTATTTTCGTGTTCATTTTAGTGTTTTATGTTCGTGTTAATTTTAGTGTCTTATGTTCGTGTTCTTAATATTCATTTTACACTTTTTTACCTTTACTTTAATCAGTGAAAAGTACGATAACTGTTCTTATAACATACCCTCGTAGTATTGCGAATAAAAAGAATGAGACCCCAGGGCTGTGAGACAGAATGAAATATAGTTTAAGTTATCAGAACAGGAAACAGTGACACACATCGCTGAACCACAATGCGTCTGGAAAGTCACCCCCAGCACACGTCTCCTCTCGGCTAAGACACTCACCGAACTCTCGCACACTACACTTACATTCCCCCTCCCCCTACCCCTTCACAAAGAGTGGGGAGGCCCTGAAGAAACCCTGTACATGTGTACGGCGACGCGCCCTTTAGCCGAGGCCCGAATACAAATGGAGATGTCAGAGAGAGTTTAACAAAGGCTGAGGGTCGGCATTTTATCCCAGGCCGCTGTTGGCTGAGCTCCTCGCGGCCAGGGGTCGTCGGGAGGGGGAGGGGGAGGGGGGAGAAGGGGAGGGGATAGGGGAAGGCTAGGGATCGTCGGGAGGGGGAGGGGGAGGGAGTATGGGTAGGCCAGGGGTCGTCGGGAGGGAGAGGGGGATCGGGAGAGGGGGAGGGGGTACGGGGAGACAGGGGATAGGGGTGGGACATGGTAAGGGGAGAAGGTATTGGACTGTCGTCGGGGAGGAGGGAGGGGAGGTGGAGGAGGATATGGGGGCAGGGGACCGTTGTCGGGGTCAGAGGGGGAGGGGGAAGGGGGGTAGGAGGAGGCAGGGGGATGGGAGGGAAGGAAGGGGAGAAGGAAGGGGTAGGGGGTAAGAGCGGGCAGGGTTTCGGAGGGTGGGAGGGGAAGGGGGATAGTCATCGGGGGTCAGAGAGGGAGGGTGTAGGGGTAGGGGGGAGAGGGGGTATGGATAGGTGGGGCAGGGATATGGGGGTAGGAAGAGGCAGGGGTAAGGGGGTGGCGAGAGGAAGAGCGAAAGAAAGAGGAAAAAAGAGAGAAGAATAGAGAAAGAAAAGAAAGGCAGGTAAAGGAATAAAAGTACTAGTTAGAAAGAAGAATAAACTCGAAAAAAAATTGAATTAAAGGACACAAAGACAACGAAAAGGAGAGAGAAGAAAAAGAAGAAGAAGAAAAATATTCAAACATAATCCGAGATAACCTCATATTGCCTTACACATTCCTCAAAACTCGAATGTATATCTCACCATCTTTCCAATACTGTCACCTAAAAAAATAGATGAAAATAAAAAATAGATAAAAGTAACTACGACCACGAGACTCACTTATCCTCGCCACCGTAGCAAATCAGACAATGGCCTTGCATTAACACAATCATCGCCTCCGCCTGATGGGACTCGAAATGCAATTGAGTTCTCTGGCTTCGAGAAACATGGGCGGATCTTCGGATTCGTCGTCGACCTGAAGGAGTTTGTTCCGTTGTTTGGTGGACGTAGTTTGACTTATTGTTGTGTGTGTGTGTGTGCTGGTGGGTGTCGTGTTGTGTGTGTGGTTGTGTGTGTTGTGTGTGTGTGTGTGTTTGTTGTGTGTGTGTGTGTGTGTGTGGTGTGTGTGTGTGTGTGTGTGTGTGTGTGTGTGTGTTTGTGTGTGTGTGTGTGTGTGTGTGTTGTGTGTGTGTGTGTGTGTGTGTGTGTGTGTGTGTGTGTGTGTGTGTATGTGTGTGTGTGTGTGTGTGTGTGTATATGTGTGTGTATGTGTGTGTGTGTGTGTGTGTGTGTGTGTGTGTGTGTGTGTATGTGTGTGTGTGTGTGTGTGTGTGTGTGTGGGTGTGTGTGTATGTGTGTGTGTGTGTGTAAAAATATGGATAGGAGAAGGAGCCTTTAGAGACAGTTTCGGAGACAGAATATCGAACTGAGAAACAGACAGCTACCTAACTAGAAAGACACTCAGACAGACAGACTTACAAACGAATAAATAACCTGACAGGGAGACAGACAAACAGAGGGCGCCGGACAGACAGACAGAGAGGCAGAGCAAGGGAGATTTGGCCACAGCTGTGTCGAGGAGCCGAACTAATGGACGGCGCGCAGCCACCTATACTCCCCGGCCAGACACCCAAGACGAAGGAATCAGTCAAGTTACTCCTTCACTTTATCCGTTCATAATGGACTAGATTGTGTTCGTTTCCTGTTGCGTCGTATACATTTTGAACTTCAACAAAGGACTGTTTTTTTTGTTAAAGTAATAGACAAAACCTTATCTAAAAGTGTTGGCACAAAATGTTTTATAATTTTGGTAACTTTGGGTATAAACAAAATGACTTTTCCCCACGGAATATGTAATTTTGACCGTTTCAGCGTATGAATGATAAAACAAAGAGAGATAGATAAAGCCTAAATAAATAGATATATAAACGAATAAATAAGATAATAACAAGAAGAACAGGTTATGTTATCCTTCGAATATGACAATGTTGTCGAAATATATATCATCCTTTCAATGTCATCATTTGCAGAACTGATATTTTTTTTTCAAACTTGAAACTAAGTAAGAAAGAAAGAACGAAATAATAGGAAAAAAGAAGAAAAGAGAAAATCTGATTTTTTTTCTTCAAAACTAGAAACTAAGTAAATAAGAAAGAACGAAATAATAGGAAAAAGGAAGAAAAGAGAAAATCTGATTTTTTTTTTCAAAACTTGAAACTAAATAAGATAGAAAGAAATAATAGGAAAAAAGAAGAAAAGAGAAAATGTGAAAGTTCAGCCAAAGCGGATGCGGAGATTGAGACATTGGCTGGAGTAAGCGGAGGAAAAAAGCAACAGGTTACTCTCCTCGGGTGTTGGGGAGACGTTGATATCGATTCCCCCCCTCCCCCCCTCCTCCCTCTCCTCCTTCCCCCATCCCTCTATCCTCCCCATCCCCATCCTCCTCCCCTCGCGCCCCCTCGTTCGTTCCTTAATCGCCCCACTTCTCATGCGATTCTCTCCCTCCTCCCTCACGTCTCAATTCTCCCTTTCCTCATTCTCCTCTATCCTCTCTTCGTCCAAATACCCATCCTTAGTCTCCTCCCTCCTCCCCCCTCCTCCCCCCTCCTCCACACCCCATCCTCCCCGTCATTCTCGCCTCCCTTTCCCCCCTCAATCTCCACCCTCTCCATCATTCTTGTCTCCCTCCCCCCCTCCTCAATACTCCATCCTCTCCATCATTCTCGCCTCCCTCCCCCCCTCCTCAATACTCCATCCACCCCTTTCCAAGATTCTCCCTTTCCTCTTTTCCCCTTTCCTTCTCTCATTTCAGTTACTCTTCCATCTCTCCCGCTCCCATTGTTCTCTCCAGCGTTTCCCCAACACTACAGTCTTCTCCAACCTTCTCTGTCTTTACTAATTCCTCCTTCCTATTCCACTTCCCTCCCTCCTACCCTCTTACCCATCCACCTTCTCCGCTTTTTTTCATATCTACTTACCTATCCCACCTTCTTTACCTTCCCTCCTCTCTATTCACTTCCCGCTCGCCCCCCTCCTTCCACCCCCTTATTCTTCCGTCCTTTCCTTTGCCTTCCTTTTACCCTCCTCTTTTTCCTTCCTCCCCCTTGTCCTCGTCCTCTGCCCTTGCTCCTTCTTTTATATTCCTCCTTCCTACTATGTTCTCCCCGCCTCTCCCTTTTCTCGTTCTTTCCTACCCCTTCCTTCTCCTTTGCCCTCCCTCCCTCCCTTCCATACACACCTCTGCCCTCCGTCTCCCTCTGCCTTCCCTCCCTTCGCCTCCGCACTTCCCTTAACGCACTCCACCGCCGCGTTCTTCCGCCGTTCAGAAACCGGGTGTCCTCATAACAGCTCGAGAACGTGAATCATGTTGGCCATTCACGACGGAACGGTGGCCATTTGTCGGCAAAATGCATCGTGAATCTGGCCGTTCTCAGGTGCCTGGGTCGATTAATATGATATCAAATCTGGTGAGGCTCGGATCCGTTGTTGGTAATTTCTGGCTATCCGTTGCTGTCAAAACAATATGGCGCAGGAGGTATATTTGTCTGACGTGTGTGTGTGTCTGTCAGCGTGTAGATTGTCTGTCAGCGAGGGGGTATTTGTCTGATGCGTGTGTGTGTTCCTCGGCGTGTGCATATTTGTACGTCATCGTGTGTTTTTATCTGACGTGTGTGTGTGTGTGTGTTTCTCAGCGTGTACGTATTCGCCTCCTAATGTGTGTATATTTGTCTGATATGTATTTATCTGTCAGCGTGCGAGCATTTGTTTGGCGTGCGTGAGTCTGTCAGCAACTACGTAATTGTCAGCTCTGCCTACCCCGGACCGTAGCGCAATGGCGAATGTTGTGTGCATTGTCCGGAGTGTGTGTATGTCAGTGAATGTATCTTTTGGTAAGTGTGTTTGTCATCGTCCATTAAGTAGCTGTCAGCATCTGTCTTTAGACCCTCGACCATTATCTCGAAACCCTACATACAATGCCGACAAAGTTTCGTACCCATTATCGTTTGTCGGTTGGCCGAAAAGAGCCGCAGTTACTGGTGTCGGGTGACTCTCAATTGCCCGGCGACCATCAACATTAGTCATCGTCGGGAGCCGACACTCTGGCGCTTTTGTTGGATCCGACAGTTGCGTCTCGGGAAAAGTTTCTTGGGTCCTCTGTGTGATGTGTGAACGTCTGTCAGCGTTTGTCTTTGTCTGACGCGTGTGCCTCGACAAACGTGTGTGTATTTGTTTGGTGTTTGAGTGTCTGCCAACGTGTATGTCTTTGTCCCGAGAAAAGTTTCTTGAGTAAGCCCCTTTGTCATAACGTGGGCGAGCGTCTCTGCGCGTGTCTGTCAGCCTGTGTCCATTTGTCAGATGTACGAGCGTCTCCCTTTCCTTCGTAAAGACTTGTTGTCCATTGGTGTACATTGTGAAATTATACCAATACATACATATGCAAATTTAACGATATATATATATATATATATATATATATATATATATATATATATATATATATATATATATATATATATATATATACACAGACAGACAGACAGATAGATAGATAGATAGATAGATAGATAGATAGATAGATAGATAGATAGATAGATAGATAGATAGATAGATAGATAGATAGATAGATAAATGAATATAGATAGATAAGTATATATATATATATATATATATATATATATATATATATATATATATATATATATATATATATATATATAGGAAAAGAGGGAATGAGAGAGAGAAAGACAAAGACGGAAATCAAATAGAAGCACAATTCAATTTCCCGCCAATCGCCTTAAGGATATAAGATAAAACAAAAACGCTATCAAAATAGGATTGGAACATGCTCAGAACATGTTAGAAAATGGGAGACGCACAACAGCAAACAGACAGTGGCATAAAGAGATACTTCTCATTCTTCATGTTGCCTTAATGATAAAATAAGTTTCCCATTTAGAAGCACTGTTATCGCGACGCTTCTGTCAGCTCGTGAAATCTGCCGATAATGCTCTCTCATAAAATAACTTTCCTCGTCTATAATTCTCGTATATCGTAAGGATTTTTCAGAATATTATTATCAATGCCATTATTGCGCGAGAGTTGCTGTTGCTTTATACTACTTTGGGGTATTTTCTACCTTTTTATTATCATTCGCAACAACAACAAGAACAGCAACAACAGAAACAACAACAACAACAAAAAAACAAAAACAAAAAAACATTAGCAACAACAAGGACAAGAACAAAAACAGCAACAACTACAACAACAAACACAAACATACAAACATAAAAAAAACACCACCACATTTCCTTTATTTTATCCAGATCAGTGATACCAACCGAATTCTCCTCTAATGGCACCCAAGTAACTCTCACCATAACCGTATCAACCTAGGATATCAACCGGAAATTCAAACAGCAATTGCATATCATGATTTTCATTTACGTCACGATAATCTGTAAGCCTGTTTGATTGCCTGGGCTCTCCTGCTATTGCTTCGCTGAGATGTGTCTGCGTGTGATTGGTGATCCTGTTCTCTGTTTCTCTCTCACTGTGTATTTATTTATTCATTTTTTCTGTCTATCTTTTTTCTCTGTCTATCTTTTTTCTCTGTCTATTTGTTTATTTTTTTCTCTGTCTATCTATTTATTTTTTTCTCTGTCTATTTATTTATTTTTCTCTCTCGATCTATTTTTTTTCTCTCTCGATCTATTCTCTCTCTCTCTCTCTCTCTCTCTCTCTCTCTCTCTCTCTCTCTCTCTCTCTCTCTCTCTCTCTCTCTCTCTCTCTCTCTCTCACTGTCTCACTCGCTCTCTGCCCGTTCCTCTGATTGGCTCTCTTTCTTGTTCTCTCTTTCTGTCTCTCTGCATTTGCCTGCGTCCCTTTTTCTGTCTCTCTCTCTTCCTGTTATTGTATTCTGTCTCTCTTCTTGATCCTTTTCTTTTTTTGCATTTCTTCCCTTTCGCCTGTCTGTTTGCCTTCCTTTCATTTTACCTCTTATTATTCGACTATCAATCAAAGAAATGAAAAGTAGGGGAACGAGAAAATAAAGGAGAATGGGGAGAAGGAGAAGAAAATAATAGAAAAGGAAAGAGAGAGAGAGAAAGGAAGGAGAGGCATAGAGAAATGAAAGAAAAAGAACTACAATTTTCACTAAGA
>NC_051423.1:8641334-8646334 GCF_015228065.2 Penaeus monodon | reverse complement strand
AAAATGGTAAAAAAAAAAAAAACGCAAAATCACCATTAAGTTTGCCGTTTTTCCCAGGCTCTTAAGAGTCTGTGAAGATTAGTTTCCGGGCCAATTAGTCCCCACGGTGATGAGGGCGGGGGCGGGGACGGGGTGGGGGGGGAGGTTAAGCCGAAGGTGATCAACTCTGGCGGTTAATGATTCCTTCTTTACGTTGATTGGGTAGATGTGTTGATAGATTGCAGGTTGCATTCGTTGTGGTTCCTTCGATATCCTTGTGTGGTTGCATGGGTTTGTGGTTGAATCTGTTAGGTTGGCAGAATTTGTGCATAGGAGCCGCTTTTATTATGGTTCCGTCGATCTCATTGTGTGGTTGCTTGGTTTTGTGTCAGGTTGTGTCTGTTTGGTTGTTTGTGTCTGTTATCTATTTATCTAGCGAGAAACTCCGGTGGTTGCATGGTTGTGTGGTTCTGGCTCCTTCCCCCTCTTTGCCTTCACCTCCACCACCACCCCGATAGACCGTCCTTCATATCTACTCCACCTCCTCTTCCTCCTCCTCCCCCTCTTCCACCCATTCCTCCTCCATTCTCGTCACCTCTTCCTCTTCCTCCTTCACCTCTTCTTTCTCTTCTTTCTCCTATTCCTCCTTCGCTACCGTCACCACTTCCTCTTTCTCCTCCCCCCCTCCTCCCCCTCCTCCTCCTCCTCCTCCTCCTCCTCCTCTTCCTCCTCCTCCTCCTCCTCCCCCTCCTCTCCCTCCTCCTCCTCCTCCTCCCCCCCTCCTCCTCCTCCTCCTCCTCCTCCTCCTCCTCCTCCTCCTCCTCCTCCTCCTCCTCCCCCTTCTCCTCCTCTTCCTCCTCCCCTTCCTCCTCCCCCCTCCTCCTTCTCCTCCTCCTCCTCCTCCTCCTCCTCCCCCTCCTCCTCTTCCTCCTCCCCATCGGCGCGAATTACATCCGATCCAATGATTTACAGAACCCTGATAGCTTTCCCGCGTACATTCGACACTCCAGTCGCGCCAGCGGATTATTCACTTATTTACGCTTCGTCTGTCGCTTCTCGTTATTCACTCCCCTCTCCCCTTCTCCACTCCTCTCCTCTCCCTCTCCCTCCCTCCCTTCTCCTTGTTTTTCTCTCTCTGTCTCTCCTTTCTCCTCCCTATTCCTTCGTTCCTTCCTCTTCTTTTAGGTTCTTCCCTCTTCCACTTCTTTCTCTCTTTCTTCTTATCTCCACCTTTTCCTCTCCCTCTCTCGCTTATTCTCTCCTTCCCTCCTTCCTTTCTTTTTCTCCCTCTCTTTCTCCTCTCACAAATTTTCTCTCTCCTCTCTTCTCTTTCCATCTCTCTTGCGTTCTTCTTTCCCTTATCTCGCACATTCTCTTTCTCCCTCCCTCCCTTCCTTCTTTCTCCTTTCTCCCCTTATCCCTCTTCCATTTCCCCCACTCCCTCCCTCCGCTTTCCCTCTTTCCCCCACTCCTCCCCCCCTTCTTCTTACGTTCTCTCCTCCCTTCCCTCGCCCATTCTCTTCCTTTCTCTTCCCCTTCCTTCCTTCCCCTCTCTTGCGTTTTCCATTCCCATCCCTCGTCCATTCTTTCCCCTCCTCCTTCCTTCCCCTCCCTCTTTCTCTCTCCTCCGTTCTCCTCTCTCCCCCTCCCTCCTCCCTTTCCCTTTCCCCCTCCCTCCTCAGTTCTCCTCTCTCCCCCTCCCTCCTCCATTCTCCTCTGTCCCCCTCCCTCCTCCATTCTCCTCTGTCCCCCTCCCTCCTCCGTTCTCCCCCCTCCCCCTCCCTCCCCCCCTTTCCCTTTCCCGCAATTCACTCACAATCATTGAGTCACTTATTCATCGCTCGCTCGCTGGTTCGCATCGTTTCTTCAATGCCTCACTCATTACCAACACCTCTCGCTCCCTCACATGTGAATACCTCCTCATTTCTCCTTCCTCTTCCCCTCTATCCACGCCTTTCTCTCTTTTCTCTTCCCTTGCTAGCCCCTCCTCCCCCACCTTTCCTTCTCTGTCACTCTTTTTCTCCCTCCTTCTCATTCCTTCTCTCTGAAACTTCTTTTTTCCCTTCTCCTCACTCCCTTTTCCTTTCTTATTCTCTCCTCCCTTCTTCCCTTACTCTTGCTCCCTCTCCCCTTTCTCTCTCTTCTCTTCTACTCCTCTACTTTTTCCTTCCTCCCTCTTTAGCTTTTCTTCTTCTCTCTCCTCCTCCTCTCGCTCTTCGTTTCTCCCTCCTCTTCTCCACCTATATCCTCCGAACCCTCTTTATCCCCCTCTCCCCCTCTCTACCTTCCCCCTCCTCCTTATCCCCCTTCTTCTCGCCTCTTCATCCCCTCCTCCACTTTATGCCTCCCCCCCCCCTTCGCCCACTCTCCCTTCTCTCTCCCCCCCCTGCCTTCACGTATTCATCATCTTAATTCTGTTGATAATCCATTTATGTCTCTAATTAACCAGGTCGCTTGTTCGCCAAGACTGGGTGTTAGAGTACAGGTAAGTGTGTATGTGTGTGTGAGTGCAGCGTTTAAGATTTAATTTGCATACACGCATATGTACACATATACAAACGTACACATACAGGCACAGATATATGCAAGCAAAATTATACAATCGTAATATATACATATATACGTGATTAAAAAACACACACACACACAAACACACACACACACACACACAGAACCATACGTACGAGAGACAGAGGAGAGAGAGAGAGAAAGAGAGAGAGAGAGAGAGAGAGAGAGAGAGAGAGAGAGAGAGAGAGAGAGAGAGAGAGACAGAGAAAAGTAGAGAGAGAAAAGGAGAGAGAGAGAGAGAAGAGGAGAAAGAGAGAGAGAGAAGAGAGAGAGAGAGAGAGGGAGAGAAAAGGAGAGAGAAAGAGAAAGGGAGAGAAAACTCCACTCGGCGGGCACCTCTTTTCCCCAGCCCAGAACAGAATCAAACTTACTCATAATCTGGACGCCCTTCTAAGCCTCTTCCTCAACCCCACATTAACCCCTTGTCATCCCCTTGCCATGCGTCATCTCCTCCCCACACCATCCAGCCTCCCCCCCTTCCCCATTTTCCTGACGACGCACCGTCTCCACTCCCCACGCAAACCCATCATCCACACCTCCTTGCAACCCCATGATCCACACCTCCTTGCAACCCCATCATCCACACCTCCTTGCAAACCCATCATCCACACCTCCTTGCAACCCCATCATCCACACCTCCTTGCAACCCCATCATCCACACCTCCTTGCAACCCCATCATCCACACCTCCTTGCAACCCCATCATCCACACCTCTTTGCAACCCCATCATCCACACCTCCTTGCAAACCCATCATCCACACCTCCTTGCAACCCCATCATCCACACCTTCTTGCAACCCCATCATCCACACCTCCTTGCAACCCCATCATCCACACCTCCTTGCAACCCCATCATCCACACCTCCTTGCAACCCCATCATCCACACCTCCTTGCAACCCCATCATCCACACCTCCTTGCAACCCCATCATCCACACCTCCTTGCAACCCCATCATCCACACCTCCTTGCAACCCCATCATCCACACCTCCTTGCAACCCCATCATCCACACCTCCTTGCAACCCCATCATCCACACCTCCTTGCAACCCCATCATCCACACCTCCTTGCAACCCCATCATCCACACCTCCTTGCAACCCCATCATCCACACCTCCTTGCAACCCCATCATCCACACCTCCTTGCAACCCCATCATCCACACCTCCTTGCAAACCCATCATCCACACCTTCTTGCAAACCCATCATCCACACCTCCTTGCAACCCCATCATCCACACCTCCTTGCAACCCCATCATCCACACCTCTTTGCAACCCCATCATCCACACCTCCTTGCAACCCCATCATCCACACCTCCTTGCAACCCTCCACACCCACCCCTGCATCCATCCACACCTCCTTGCAACCCCATCATCCACACCTCCTTGCAACCCCATCATCCACACCTCCTTGCAACCCCATCATCCACACCTCCTTGCAACCCCATCATCCACACCTCCTTGCAACCCCATCATCCACACCTCCTTGCAACCCCATCATCCACACCTCCTTGCAACCCCATCATCCACACCTCCTTGCAACCCCATCATCCACACCTCCTTGCAACCCCATCATCCACACCTCCTTGCAACCCCATCATCCACACCTCCTTGCAACCCCATCATCCACACCTCCTTGCAACCCATCATCCACACCTCCTTGCAACCCCATCATCCACACCTTCTTGCAACTCCATCATCCACACCTCCTTGCAACCCCATCATCCACACCTCCTTGCAACCCCATCATCCACACCTCCTTGCAACTCCATCATCCACACCTCCTTGCAACCCCATCATCCACACCTCTTTGCAACCCCATCATCCACACCTCCTTGCAACTCCATCACCCACACCTCTTTGCAACCACATCATCCACACCTCCTTGCAACTCCATCATCCACACCTCCTTGCAACCCCATCATCCACACCTCCTTGCAACTCCATCACCCACACCTTCTTGCAACCCCATCATCCACACCTCCTTCCCCTTTTCCCTAACTATGGGCCATCCCCCCCCCCTTTCCCCTTAACCATGTACCGTCTCCTCCCTCCACCCCCCCCCCCACTCTCCAGCCCCCTGACCAACCACCCTCTGCTGTAAACCCCCTCCACCTACACCTGACTACCCCCCCCCCCCCAACCTACACCTGACAACACCCCGCCCTCCTACACCTACTACCCCCCCAATACCCCCAACCTACACCGCAACACACCCGCCCCACTACCCTAACTCCCCTCCTTTCCCTCCTCCCCTACATCTCCTCTGTCCCCTCCTCCCCTTTCCCTTTCCCTCCTGCCTCCTCGCTTTCCCCCTCCCCCAACCTACACCTGACTACCCCCCCCTCCACCTACCCCTTACCCTCACTACCCCTCCCCCTCTATCCCCTTCTGCCTCCTTGCTCCCACGGCGAATGAACGGCGCCATTTTTAAAGAATTATGCAATAAAAAAAGAG
>NC_051423.1:8603875-8608875 GCF_015228065.2 Penaeus monodon | reverse complement strand
GTTTAAACAGGGTGGAAAGGTGGAGAGAGGAAAGGCAGGGGGAGGGAGGGAAGATTGGTGGAGTATTTTGTGGAGTGGTGTTTAGATAGAGTAGAAGGGTGGAAAGGTGAGTCGATGGAGGGAGAAGATAGGGAGAAGGAAGGGAGTCGATGGAGGGAGAAGATAGGGAGAAGGAAGGGAGATGGTTTTCGAAAGGGTTTTGAAAGTAAAAAAAAAAAGGGAAAGCAAAAAAAAAAAGGAAAAAAAAGGGGAAATAAAATAAAAAAAGGAAAAGCAATGATAAAAGCGAAAAGAAGCGAAAAAAATAAAAAAAACAAGAAAAAGAAAAATAAGAAAGAACCTGAAACCCCGGGACAGGCCCAGACCAAAAGATAAAAAAAGAAAAAATAAAGTCCCCCATTTAGAGGACACACACGCGCCCCAACCCCCCCCGGGAAAAAAAAAACGCCCCCCCAAAAACCAACAACAAAAAACACACACACCACAAACACACACCCCACCACCCCAAAACACCACAACCCCAAAAACACACACACACAAAAACAACACCCCAAAACAACCCACAGAAAACACAAAAAACCAAACAACCAGGAAACCCAACCACCGACACCCCAAACAAAAGGGGCAACTTTTCCAAACCCTTTAACCCCTTTTCCAAAAATTTTAATTAAGGGCCTATTTTTTTTTGGCCGTTTCCTTTTTTAATTTTTTTTCCTTGAAATTTTTTTAGTTTTTCTTTTTCAACCGGGGGGGCTTTTTTTGCTTCCTGGCTTTCCCCCCCCCTTTTTCTCCTCTTTTCCTTTGGCCTTTTCCTTTCCTTCTTTCCTTCTTTATTCTTCCCTTTTCCCCCTTTTTCCCCTTTCCATTTTTTTTTTTCTGTCCTTTTGTTTCTCTTTTTTTTTTTTCCCCCCCTTTTCTTTCCAAAACCCCCTCTTTTTCCCCTCTTTCTTCTTCTTCTTTCTCCCCCCCCCCTTCTCTCTCTCTTCTCTCTCTCTTCTTTTTTCTCTCCTCCCTCCTTCTCTCTTTTCTCTTCCTCTCTCCCCCGGGTTCCTCTCTCTCCTCTCCCTCTCCCCCTTCTCTTTTTCCTCTCTTTCTTTCTTTCCTTTTTCCTCTCTCTTTTCTCTCCCCTCCCCTCTTTCTCTTTCTTCTTTCTCTTCCTTCTTTCCTCTCCTCCCCTCCCTCCTTCATCTCTCTCCCTTTTTCTCTTCCCTTTTCCTCCCCCCTCTCTTTTCTCCATTCTTTTTCCTCCCCTTTTTTTTCCCCTCTCCCCTTTTCCCCTTCTTTTTCTTTTCCTCTCTCCTCTCCCCCCTTCTCTCTCCTCTCCCCGCCCTCTCTCCCCGTTTTTCCCCCCTTTCCTTTCTCCCCTTCCCTTTCCCCCCTTCCTTCTTTCCCCCCTTTCCCTCTTTTTTTCTCTTTTTTCCCCCCCCTTCTCTTTTCCTCTTCTTCCTCTCTTTTTTTCTTTCTTCTTTTTTCCCTTTTCCTCTTTTTCCTTTTCTTTTTTTCCCCTCTTCTTTCCCCCTTTTCTTTTTTCCCCTTTTCCCACCTCTCCTTCCCTCCCCCCTCCTCCGTCCTCCTTTTTCCTTTTCCATTTTCCCTCCCCTCTCCCCCTGGGGTCTCTCCTCTCTCTCCTCTTCTCTCCCTCCCCTCTCTTTTTCTTTTCCCCTTCTCTCTCCTCTTTTCCCCCCTCTCTTTCACACATTTTCTCTCCTTCCTCTCTCACCCCCCTCTCCCCCTTCCTCTCTCCTCCCCCTCCCCTCCCCCCCTCCCCCTCTCTTTTCTCTCTCTTTTTCCCCTTCCCTCCCTCCTCTCTCTCTTTCTTTCCCTTTCTCTCCCTTTCTTCTTTTTTTTCCCCCTTTCTCTCTTTTTCCTTCCTCTCTCTCCCTCTCCCCTCCTCTCCGCCCCCCTTCTCCTCTCTTCTCTCCTCTTCTCTCTCCTCCTCTCCTCCACCTCCTCTCCCCTTTTTCTCTCTCCCCTCGTTCTCTCTCCTCTCTCTCCCCTCCCCCCTTCCTCCCCTTTTTCTCTCTCTCCCCCTTCTCTTCCCTCCTCTGTCCTCTCCCTCTCCTTCCCCCTTCCCCTCCCTCCCTCCCTCCCTCCCTCCCCTCCCCCTTTCTCTCTCTCTCTCTCCCCCCACCCTTTTCTTTTCTCTCTCCCCCTCCCCCTCTCCCCCCTCCCTCTCTCCCTCTCCCCCCTCTCTCTCTCTGTCTCCCCCTTCTCTCTCGTCCTCTCTCTCTCCCCTCCTCTTTTCTCTCTCTCTCCCCCTTTCCCCCTCCCTCCCTCCCTCCCCCCCCCCTTTTCTCTCCCCTTCCCCCCTTTTCCTCTCTCTCCTCCCCCCTCTCCCCCTTCTTTTTCCTCTCCCCTCTCCTCCTCCCCCCTTCTTCTCCCCTCTCTCCCCCTTTTTCCCCTCCCCCCCTCCCTCCCTCCCTCTCTCTCTCTCACTCCTCATTTTTTTTCCTCTCTCTCTCTCCTCCCCTCGTTCTCTCTCTCTCTCTCTCTTCTCTCTCTCCCCCCCTCCTCAAACCCTCTCTCTCTCTCTCATTCTCTCATCCCCCCCCTCCCCCCGCCCCCCTCCCTCCCCCCCCCTCCCTCCCCCCTCTCTCCCCCTCTCTCGACTCTCTCCCGTCTCCTCTTTTCCTCTTCTCTCCCCCTCCCTCTTTTTCTCTTTTTCTCTCCCCCTCCCCCTTCCTCTCCCCTTTGTTTTGTTTTGTCTTTTCTCTCTCTCTCTCTCTCCCCCCCTCAATCTCTCCCCTCTCTCTCATTCCCTCCCTCCCTCCCCCCCCCCCTCCCTCCCTCCCTCCTTCTTTTCTCTCTCCCCCCTCTCTCTCCGTCTCTCTCCCCCCCGTCTCCCCTCTTTTCCTCTTTTCCTCTTTTCTTCCCCCCTTCTCCCCTCTCTCTCTCTCTCTCTCTCTTTCTCTCTTCCTCCCTCTCTCTCACCATCTTCGTTGCCAAATCTTTCCGAAGATGATTGAAACGTGCTCCAGATTGATTTCCAATCTGCATATAAATTTGTTTCCAACCCAAAAAGTTTTTTTTCCCCTTCCCCTTTCCCTTTCCCTTCCCGCGTTTACCCCTCGCCCCGGGGCCTTACCTTCTCCCCCTTTCCTCTCCCTTTTCTTCCCCCTTTTCCCCCTTTTTCCCCTTTTCCCCCTTTTTCCCTTTTCCCCTCCCCCCCCCCTTTTCCTTTTCCCTTTTCCCCCCTTTCCTTTTCCCTCTTTCCCCCCCTTCCCCCTTTCCTTTCCCTCTCCCCCTTTTCCTTTTCCCTCCCCCCCCTTTCCTCTCTCCCTCTCCCTTTTTCCTTTTCTCCCTCTCCCCCCTTTCCTCCCCCCTTTCCCCCTTTCCTCCTTTTTTCCCCCCCCTTTTTAAAAACCCTTTTCCCTCTCCCCCTTTTCCCCCCTTTTTTCCTCTCCCTCTCCCCCTTTCCTCTCTCCCTCTCCCTCTTTCCTCTCCCTCTTCCCCCTTTCCTTTCTCCCTCTCCCTGTCCTTTCTCCTCTTTCCACCCCCGCCTTTCCCTCTTTCTCTTGCCTTTCTTTCGCTCATAGTCGCGGTAGAGGCTAATGCGCGGGACGCTTGGATAACTTTGGGATAAAATTTCTGAGATCTAAAGTGGTTTCCTTCAGGCTTTCTCTAATGTCTTCAGTGATGGCATCGTTAACTGGATCCTCGAGCGGTGAGGGGCGTACAGGCGTACACGGGTGTGTGCATGCGTGGATGTGCGTGGATGCGAATAGATGATTTTTAATACTTGCGGACGTGCCTGTTCTTCCGATTCCTATTCTTCTTCTTCTTCCCTCTCCCCCCCCCCCTCTCTCTCTCTCTCTCTCTCTCTCTCTCTCTCTCTCTCTCTCTCTCTCTCTCCTCTTCCTCTTTCTCTCCTTCCCTCTCTTCTCCCTCTTCAATCTAACCCTGTCCACACCCACTCTGTCTTCATCAACCCCTTCATAACCCTCTCCAACAACCCCCTTGAATCCCCCCCCAACCCCTCTCTCAACCCCCTTGCAACCCGCTTGCAACCCCCTCTCAACCCCCTCTCAACCCCGCAAGGAAACGGCGAACGTGCGTCACTGGTCCGCGAACGGCGACGAAGAGCGATGACGTTCTCGCTCTCCGTCTCCTAAGAAATAAATCTTGCTAAGGAGATGCCGCCGAGAGACGCCCGAACACAACACTCTCTACCGCACGGACGGGGACGCGCTGAAACGGCCTCTATGCCCCCGGGCCATAAGGTCGAGTGCGTTTATCGGATTAGCGACGTTGAGTGGTAGTGACAGTTTTGGGTTGAAGACGTTAAGCGAATCTTAGCAACGTTATGCAAGTCTTTAGGGAAGTTATGAATCTTCTCGCTGGTGCGAAATCCTCTCGCGAAAAGCTGGGGAGGCGGAGGCTCAGTTTCGTGGCGTTTTTACCCCTTTTTTGGCGTTTTTATTTGTTTGTGTGTTTGTTTGTATGTTTGGGTGATTTTGATTTGATATATATTTTTTTTAGTTCTATTTCACATACTTTGTCTCTTTATCTCTTTCCTTCTTTTTTTCGCCTTCCTGCTTCCACTTTCTCTTTTCTCTCCCACTTATTTTTCCTCTTGCCTTCACATCCTCTTTCTTCTTAACACTTTATCCTTCTCTTTTCGTTCTTCTTCCCCCTTTCCTACCTCTCTCCACCCACCCTTCCTTTTATTCTCTCCTCCTCCTCCTCCTCCATTCTTCCCACGCGTCCCTCTCCTTTCTCCCCCCCCCCCTTCTCCTTTCCCCCTCCCACTTCTTTTCCTCTCACTGCCATATTTTCTCTTTCTCTTCTTTAGCCTTTTCATTTTTCCTGATTTTTCCTAATTTTTCCTTCTCTTTCTCCTCCCACTTCCTTTCTCCTTTCTTTCTCCCTTTCTTCCCCACTTCCTTTCCCTTCCTATCTCCTTCTCTTACCACTTTCTCTCCCACGTCCTTCTTCCCAATTCCCTCCCACTTTCTTCCTCCCCCCTTTCCTCCCACTTTCCTCCCACGTCCTTCTCCCCC
>NC_051423.1:8588875-8601375 GCF_015228065.2 Penaeus monodon | reverse complement strand
ACCTTTCTTTTTTCTCTTCCTCTTTTCTCCCTTCCCTCTTTCCCTCCTTCTTCCACTTTTCATCTTCTCTTCCCCCTCCTTCCTCTCCCATCTTCCTTCCTCTATCTTCTCCTACGCCATTCCCTCCTCCGTCCCCTCTTCCTCCTTTCTTCAACCTCACCTCTTCACACTCTTCCTCCATCCCCTCCTCCCTTTCCTCTCCCATTCTCTCCCCTCCCTCCTTTCCAACTCTCTCCCTTTCTTTCTCCCCTTCTTTCCTACTCCCTCCCTTCTTTCTCCTCCCATCTCTTCCCTCTCCCTTCCCCCTCCTCCCACCTCCTCCCTCTCCCCTCTCCCTTCCTCCTCCTCCCACCTCCTCCCACCTCCTCCCTCCCCCTCTCGCCCCTTCCCCTCCTTCCTCCCTCCCCCCTCGCTCCCCACACACTCTGCAAGGCTAATTGGGGCAGAAACTAAGCCTCTAAGTCTATTAAAGAGGACTTAGCGCCCGAAAACAGATTAAAGGTTAAGACCTCCATTAACGAAAGTGTTTTTACAGTTTCTTGATGATCTGATTGGCGAAAAAAATGGGGGACCGAAGAAAACGGGGGACCTTCAGCGAGTGACGAACCTCTTGGATTGTGAGGAGTGAGGGGTGAATGTGGAGGAGGGGGGGGAGGGGGGTGAATGTGGGGGGAGCGGTGGTGATGGGAAAGGGGAAGGGGTGAATGGGAGGGGGGGGGGTGGTGAATGTGGGGGGCGGGTGGTAAAATGGGAAGGGGGGGTTAAATGGGAGGGGGGGGGTGGTGAATTGGGGGGGGGTGGTGAATGAGGGGGGAAAAGAGGGGTAATGGGAAGGGAGGGGGTGAATTGGGGGGGAGGGGGTGAATGGGGAAGGGGGGGAGGTTAATCTTTGAGGACTTATTTTCTGGACCTGGGGAGTGAATAAGGGAGGGTGAAGAATGTTAAGAGAAAAGAGAGAGAGAGAGAGGAGAGAGAAGAGAGAGAGAGGGGGGAAAAAAGAGAGGGAGAAGGAGGAAAAGAAGGAGAGAGAGAGACGAGCAAAAAAATCGGACGAAAAAAGAAAGAAGGGAGAGAAAAAAAGATAGAAAAAGAAGGAAAAAGAAAAAAAGAGGAGAGAGAGCAAAAAAAGAGATAAAGCAAAGGAGAAAAAAGTAGAGGTTGAGGGGCGAATGAGGAATATAGATAATGGGATAAGAAACTAAGAGGATTGAGGGTAATTACTCTTCTTGATAATCAGATTAGTGAAAAATAAATAGAGTACGAGAGAAAGTTCTAGATCTGATTGACTAAAAAACAAATGAATGCAAAAAACGGTGTGCTTCGGGGAGCCTTAAACCCCTTTATTTTTATTTTTTTTGATTTGTAAGAAGTTGAATGGGGGGGGTAGAATAAGTTTAAATTAAAAAGGGATAAAGATAGAAAGAGGAAAGAGAGGAGGGGAGAGAAGAGAGAGAGAGAGAGGAGAGAGAGAGAGAGAAGAGAGAGAGAGAGAGAGAAAGAGAGAGAGGAGAAAAAGAAGATAGATAAGTAGTTTGTACACAATAGTAATAGATAGTAGATAAGAGAGAGAGAGAGAGAGAGAGAGAAAGAGACCAAAAGACACACAAAAAAGAAAGATTAATAAACAAGCAAAAAAAAAAAAAAAAAAAAAAAAACAAAGACACAAAAAAGGCAACGAAACACAGTTAGGAAAACAGACAAAAAAAAACCCACAGAAGAAACCAAACAAACAAAACGAAACAACAACAAAGCAAAACAAAACAAGCAAACAAAGCCCAGAAAACACAAACAAGTAAACACAAACAAGGCCAGAAGCAGAGTGAGGGCCCCGGCGCGCAACAACCATCCTGCTCTCGCGTGTGAGACAAAAGAAAATGTCTTGAAAACTAATAAACATTAAAATATGCAGCAGGAGCTTTCGCAATACTTTCAAGCCCAGTGATGCTGTCGTTAGCAGCCCTGCGTCCATTACGACCGTTGTAAAATGAGCATATATATATCTCAAATGACACGGCCGAAGAGGAAGGATTTTTGTGTTGCCTTTGTTCTCTCTCTCTCTCTCTCTCTCTCTTTTTTTCTCTCTCTTTCTTTCTTTATTTCTCTCTCTTCTTCTCTCTCTCTCTCTTTCTGTCTCTCTCCCTCTCTCTCTCTCTCTCTCTCTCTCTCTCTCTCTCTCTCTCTCTCTCTCTCTCTCTCTCTCTCGCTCCTTTTCTCTCTGTCAGTCTCTCTCTCTCTCTCTATCTCTCGCTCTCTTCTCTTTATTTCTTTTTTGTTCCTTTCCCTCTAATTACTTTCTTTTCTCCAACTCTCTTCCTTTCCCCTTCTCCCCCTCTCCACCCCTCACTCTCTCTCTCCTTTTCTTCCCTTTCCTCTTCTCTCTCTCTTCTCCCTCTCCCCCTCCTCTCTTCTCTTTTTCTCTTTTCTGTCTCCTTTCTCAATACCTCTCCCACCTCTCTTCCCCTCTCCCGCCTCTCCGCCTCCTCTCCCATACCCCCTTCTCTCCTCCCCCTCATCCCCTCTCTCTTCTCTTTCCCTTTCTCTTTTCTCCCCTCACTCCTCTCTCCCTCTCTCCCTCTCCCCCCCTCTCCCCTCTCCCTTCTCTCTCTCCTTCTCTCCTTCTCCCTCTCTCTCCCCCTCTCCTCCCCTTCTCTCTCCTTACCTCTTCTCTCCCTTTTCATTCCTTCTCCCTTTTTGCCTCCCTCTCCCCCCCCCTCTCTCCCCCTCTCCTTTCCCTCTCCCCTCTCTCTCCTTCTCTCTCTCTGTTTCTGCTTATCCGTTTCACCCTCTCCCCTCTCCCCTCTCTCCCTCTCCCTTCTTACTCCTCTCCTTCTCCCCCTCTCTCCTTCTCTCTCTCTGTTTTTGCTTCTCTCCCTCTCCTCCACTCCCCCTCTCCCTCTCTCCCCCTCTCTCCTTCTCTCCCTCTCTCCTTCTCCCCCTCTCACCTTCTCTCTCTCTGTTTCTGCTTCTCCGTTTCACCCTCTCTCCCTCTCCCCTTCTCTCCCTCTCTCTCTCTCTCCTTCTCTCTCTCTGTTTCTGCTTCTCCGTTTCACCCTCTCCCCCTCTCTCCTCTCTCTTTGTTTCTGCTTCTCTCCCTCTCCCCCTCTCCCCCTCTTCGCCTCTCCCTCTCTCCTTCTCTCCCTCTGTTTCTGCTTCTCCGTTTCACCCTCCATTTCCCGCGGCCTTTGGTGTTGCCAGAGATAATGGAAGTCTGTTCGTCAGCGTCGCTTGCAGTTGTGATGTGATCTCTTCTCCCTCCGTCTTTATGTCTCCCTTATTCCATCTTCAAAGTGTTTCTCATTTCTCTCCGAGTCGCTTTATCTCGCCTCTTTTTCCCTCCTTCCTCTTTCGCTTTGTTTTCTGTCTGCCGGTCTTCGCCTCTTTCATTTTCTGTTTCTGTCTTTTCTCTTCTTCATTTTTCTCTCTCTCTCTCTTGCTCTATTTCTCAATCAGTCTGTCTCGGTCTTGATTTTTGTTTGGCGATCTCTGTCTATCTGTCTCTCTGTTTGTATGTCTGTCTGTCGCTCTCTCTCTCTAACTCTCTCTAACTCTCTCTTTCTCTCTCTCTCTCTCTCTCTCTCTCTCTCTCTCTCTCTCTCTCTCTCTTTCTCGCTCTCTTTTTCTCTCTCTCTCTCTTCCTCCGGGCTCTCCCCCTTCCCCCCCTCTCTTTCTCTTTGCATTCTCTTTTGCTGTTCTTTCTTTCATCTTATATTCCTTTTTTTCTTTCTCTCTTTGCTTCTTTTGTTATATATATATATATATATATATATATATATATATATATATATATATATATATGTATATATATATATATATATATATATATATATATATATATATATATCCATCTATCGATCTATCTTTCTATCCATCTATCTATCTATCTACCTATCTACCTACCTATCTATCTATCTATCTATCCATTTATCTATCTATCTATCTATCTACGTATCTATTTATCCATCTTTTCCCTATCCATCTATTTCTATTCATCTAACTATCTGTTCTTCTCTATATCAACCTGTCAATTTTTTGTTTTCTTTTCTCTCCTCTCGATTTATATAACGGCATCTTATCATTTATCTATCTATTTATTAATTTCCTATTCTCTCTATCTGTCTCATTTATCTCCGTTTCTCCCGCTTATTCTTTCATTTTTTTCGTATTTCTTTTATCTTTGTTTCTTTCTATTTATCTATCTTATTCAACCATATTCACCTCACTCCCCCCCCCCCACCTTCCATCTTCTTTACTGAAGTTTTTATCTATTTTATAATCTCTTTTAAAGGTTTATAATCTTCTTAAGGAGAAAATTATACGAAGAAGAAGAGGGAGAGAAAGAAAGATTAAGAAAAAGGAAAAGAGAAAATCGAGAAAAAGCTGAAACGGAGAAAAGTTTAAGGTCATTCTAAGTCATTATAAGTTGCTTCATTAAAGCTTTAATATACAATTATCACACTCTGCTATACCCCAATTTGAACCGCTATGCTTTGTAGTTTCACTTTATATAATCGTGTTTCACCATATAATGTAATATTTCAGTATACATCTCTCTTGTTTAAACATGGCTACGCATATCCAAATACTATCAATGCATATTATACATGGACAATGCGATATTCATATAAGATGTTCACACAAATTTAGGCAAGCATGGGAACACACACTCTCACACATTTACAAACACACACACACGCACACACACACACACACACACATATACACATACATACATATACACATACATACATATTACACATATACACATACATACATACACACACACACACACCAAATACAGGGCTCCAGACACTACTTGAAATCACATCCAATTGAAGAAGGCAATGTTGCAAAGGCTGCAGTCAACCCCGCCTCTCTTCCTCTTCCTCGCCTCCCCCCTCCCCCCTCCCCCTCCCCCATGTCTGACTCTTTCTTCTCCCTCTTCTCTCTCCTTCTCCCTTCCCCTCCCTCCCCCTTCCCCTTCTCCTCTTTCCCTTCCTCTCCTTTCCCTCTCTCTCTCTACTCCTCTCCCTCCCCCATCCCCCCTCTTCCCCTCTCCCTCCCCCACCCTCCCTCTTCCCCTCCCCCTCCCTCTTCCCCTCTCTTCCCTTCCCCACCACCCACCCCCATCCCCCACCCCAATCCCCAAACCCCCTTCCCCACCCCCTACCCCCCACATCCCCTTCCCCACCCCCACCCCAAACCCCACCCCCACCCCAAACCCCACCCCCACCCCCACCCCAAACCCCCTTCCCCACACCCCAACCCCCCTTCCCCACACCCCACACCCCCTTTCCCCCTTTCCCCCCACATTCCCCCAGTTCAGAACGCTGAATGACTGCCACGTAAATCTGACGACCGAGTACTGTAGCGATAGGAACGACCTCGCGCTGTTAGGAAAGAGGCTCCTGAGAATCTTTCGAGTGAAAATTGGATGAGAAAGAAAGAGAGAAAGAAAGGAATGAAGAAGGAGAGAAGGAAAGGAAGAAGGAGAGAAAGAAGGGAAGGAAGGAGAGAAGGAAAGGAAAGGAGGAAGGAAGGAAGGAGAGAAGGAAAGGAAGGAAGGAAGGAAGGAAGGAGAGAAGGATTGGAAGGAGAGAAGGAAAGGAAGGAAGAAAGGGAGAAAGTAAGGAAGGAGAGAAGGAAAGGAAGGAAGGAGAGAAGGAAAGGAAGATGGAAGAAGAAGAGAAGGAAAGAAGGATAAGGAGACGGAAGTAGGGAGAAGGGATGAAGGAAATGAGAAAGGGGGAAGAAAGAAAGGAAGGAGAGACGGAAAGGTGGGAATAAGAAGGAAGGAAAAAAATAAGAGAGAGGGGATGGAAGGAAGCAGATAAGAAGTAGTAAAGAAGGAAAGGCGTATAGAAGTAAAAAGAAGGAAAAGAGAAAGGGAGGAAAGGAGAGAAGGAAGGAAGGGAGGAAGCGAAGGAATAGGGAAAGAATGGAGAAAGAAAGGAGAAAAGGAGGCACGAAAGAAAGAAAAGGGATAGACAGGTATGAAAGGATGAAGGTTAAGAAAGAAAGAGAAGGATAAATAAAGGGAGAAAGGACAGAGAGTGAGCAAGAAAGAAAGAATGAATGAAAAAGAAAGAAAGGAGAGAGAAAAAAATAAGGAGAAACAAAAAATCAACAAAAAAGTAAAGAAATAAGAAAGGATAAAAAAATGAAAGGAGATGAAAGATGAAAAAGACAAAGAGTGAAGTCAGTAAATGTAGGAAGAAATGGAGGAAGGATGAAAGGAAGAGAAAATGGGAGGAAATGAAAGATAGATGGAGAAAGGAAAAGGGGCGTTTGGGGGAAAGTGAAAGCCTCGGAGAAAGGAATAATCTATGAAATAAAAGAGAATAGACAAAAAAGATGAGAGATAGATAGATAGATAGACAGATAGATAGATAGATAGATAGAGAGATATATAAAGAGAGAGAGAGATAGAGAGAGAGAGAGAGCGAGAGAGAGAGAGAGAGAGAGAGAGAGAGAGAGAGAGAGAGAGAGAGAGAGAGAGAGAGAATAAAAAAACACATTTCCAAGCTATTACCTTTTATTTTTTTCCTCTCTCTCCATTTTAGTATATCTTTCTCTTTATATATCGCTTTCCTTTCCCCTCTTTCCTCCTATATCATTTCAATCTCTTCCTCGGTGTTTATCTTAAATATATATCTTCCTTTTCCCTTCTATTCCCTTTCCCCACTTCTGTTTTATTTTTTCCGGTCTACCCAGTTCATCACCATCCTCTCTTTCTCTCATTTTTCTCCCTCTCCCATCTTATCCCCTCCTTCTCCCCTTTTCCTCCTCTTCTCTCTCTTTTCCTGCTTTCCCCCTCCCCGGCCTCTCCCCTCCCCCTGGTCCCTGCATGAGGAAGCAATATTGCCAAACTTTTCTTCGCTTGTTCTTGAAGGTGTCCAGGTTAGCAGTCAAATATTCTACACTAAGGATGGAAAAAAACTTGAGACTTTTGCAGACGGCCAATAGATGGCACTCGTATTTCAAGATGACATCACACCAAATCATACTATAAGCGACCAAGACTTTCTTACTTTCTTTATTATTATTTTTTTTAGTGTGAAAACGTATAGCTTTATATATCTTTCTAAATGAAATTTCATTATTTTTCATTTCATTTGGTTATTTATTTATTTATTTTTGTCCGTTAAACGCATTTCGATAAACATCTAAACGCCATTGCCGACATCATGCAGTGCGAAGAACTTCATATTTCCGAATGAAATCATAAAAATAATAAAAAGGATGTAATGACAACTGAAACGAACCAAAGTGGAATCCTTTTTATACTATACATATCACACAGTATTTTTCATTTCACTGTTGATATGGCAAGGGTATCGTGTTCCCCGTTCCCCACTTTAAACTATTGGATATTCTACATGTATGGTGTGCATTAAAATATATGTTAGTATAATATACAGTAGTAATTTAGAAAACACACACACACACACATACACACACATATATACATATATAGGCATCTCTTTCTCTCTCTCTCTCTCTCTCACACACATCATTATATATAATTATATATACACATGTATATATACACATGCATATGTATATATGTATGTATGTATGTATATATGAATGTATGTATGTATATATGTATGTATGTATGTATATATGAATGTATGTATGTATATATGTATGTATGTATGTATGTATGTATGTGTAGACAGATAGATAGATAGGTAGATTAGATAGATATGTATGAATGGATAGATATGTATAGATAGATAGATATGTATAAATAATTAGATATGTATAGATAAATAAATAAATAGATGTACATTATGCATATATATAGACCCAAAAGTGTATGCAAATATTCACATATATATAAACATGCAACATTCTAGTGAAAAGAAAAGTTGCAACTTAGGCGGGATGCTAACAGATCATTAAAAGTTATCAATGCCCTTGAGCGATCGAAAGCAACTTTGAAGTAGTCTGCATGGTGAGCAAGCAGCAGGAAGTTCACAAGCAGTCAGACCTTGCCTTGGGTTCTGTGGCTGAACGAATCCAGGGCCGAAAAATAGGAGGGAATTATGCACAGTTTGTTCCCAAGTTGTTTTGGGAACAAAATAAATTCTCTTTCGTAATTTTGAAGGGAGGTAAAGGGGTTTTCCCCTAAGCAACGCCCATCTTCTTTTGCTCTGCTTGAAGATTAAGGGTGGATACGTGCATGCATATCTATCTGTCTGTCTGTATGTCTGTCCATAGCTATTTATCTGTCTGCTTTTCCATTTCTCCATCTGTTCTTCTTTCCATCAATATATACTAATCTATCTATCTGTTTATCTATCTATCTATCTATCTATCTATCTATCTATCTATCTATCAATCTATCCGTCTATCCATCTGTACTTCCATCCATTCATATATATTAATCTATCTATCTGTATATCCCTCCATCCATCCATCCATCTACCTATCTATCTATCTATCTATCTATCTATCTATCTATCTATCTATCTATCTATCTATCTATCTGTCTATCAATACGTATACATGATCAGCATTTGCCATGTATGAATTTGCAACGAGAAAGCACCATCTGGTACTGTCGCTAAAAATAACATGGGATGATGCAACCCGCATTTGTCCTAACGAGGTTGATGATGCAAATAGACATTTTTGATGAACTTTATTACATGACTTTGCTTATTTTTTAGAAAACATAACGAGATATATAGGATATATATTTTAAATTTATATCTTAATTAGTTCGTAATGTTTAAAATTTATGATAATTTTTGAGATGACGATGTACTAAAAAGCACTTTTAATAATCAAAACGTCATAAAAGTGAAATACTATATGAAGACAAAAGAAAAATAAAACATACAAAATGTTCTCCACACCTAGATAAAAAAGGTACCTTCTGCTAAAAATACAACATACATTCAGGGATAATAAATCTTCTCATAAGAATATTTACATAATTCATGGAGTTAAATAACAGCCGGAAATTCTAGATCCTTTTTTTTTTCTTATTCTCCTACGTCCTTTGAAATGTTGATTCGTCTGAGGAGCTCCCCCTTTCTCTCTCCTTTCTGTCTGTCTGTCTCTCCCTGGCTCTGAGGTTCTCTTCCTCTGTCTTTCTCTGTCCTCGTCTCTTTTCCTCTGTATCTCTCTGTCCCCATCTCTCTTTCTCTGTCTCTCTCTGTCCCCGTCTCTCTTTCTCTGTTTCTTTCTGTCCCTCTCTCTCTCTCTCTGTCTCCCTCTGTCCCCCTCTCTCTCCTTTTTATTTCTCCCCCCCCCCATTTTTTGACTTACATCTTTCTAATTATCCATTTTTCCGTGTCTCATACCTCTCTTTTTGTTTGCCTATTTATCTGTCAGTCAGTCAGTACGCCTATCTAAGTCTCTCTCTCTCTCTCTCTCCCTCTCTCTCTCTCTCTCTCTCTCTCTCTCTCTCTCTCTATCTTTCCTTCCATCCCTCTCCCTCTCTCTCTTCCTCCCTATCCTTCCCTCCCTCTCATATCTCCCTGCCTGAGGATATATATTTAACATTAATCTCTACTTCCCTCAGGATGATAGTGCACTCAAAATGATAATACGTGTAATTTGTTTACATCACACATCAACGGACAGGCACGGCTAAACACAAAACTCGCGCAGGCTAATTACACTGATGTCGAGCTCCGATTTAGATTTGGGATTTTGGAGTGTTGCTGTTCGCTATTCTCTGCGTGTCGCTCGGTTAAATAATGATACTGTTATTTTCACCACGACTGTACTGCTGCTCGTGATACTACTGCTGCTGATACTACTACAACTACTTCTGCTGTTGCTGCTATGGCTGCCGATACTACTGCTATAACTATCATTGCTACTACTGCTACTACTGCTGCTACTACTACTACTACTATTACTACTACTACTGCTACTTTTTCCGCTGCTACAACTACTACTACTGCAACTACAACGCCAACAACTACTGTTATTACTACTGCTACTTCTACAACAACAACAACAACAATAACAACAACAACAGTTTCTACTATTATTACGATTCGTTGTATAATTATTGTTTCCTCCGTTACTGTTGCCATCTTGATATTTAGCGTATAAAATAATCATATATTCGATGTTAGTACCAATACCAATGTCAGTATCGTTACGATTACTATTTCCAGTATCATTACCAATACTAATGCCAGTTCCGGTACTGCCGATACTACTACTACTATTACTACAATTACTATTGTTACTAATACTACTACTACTGTTGCTGCTACTACTACCATTGTTCCCAATGCCGACAGTACCGCTGCCATACAGTTACCCTCATCTGACCCACTTCCAGCACCATTATCATTACTAATACCATTACAATACCAATGCCATCGCCAGTACCTTCACCACTGCCAATACCAATACCATTTCTAATACCCACTGCCATAGCCAACACGATCTTCGTAGCTAAAATTATGACGACCGCCGGTTCTATTTCCATTGCCATCACCATTATCATAAATGCGCCACCCTCAACCTCATTATTTTTTAGTCAACCCACGCAGAGTGATCACGTGACCCGAGACATGGCGCATATGCAATCGATTTCCACCCGGTGCAACAAGTGAAAGCGGGTGTTATAAATAATGCATTTTCATTTTCTTTCCCCCCTCTCTATACAAATCACTCCGGGTCTCTATAATTTCTTTTAATTCTTATCATCTCTTTGTTTATGGTTTCCTTTACCCTCTTGCACCTGTTCATTTCCTTCTTTGGTTGTGTGTGTATGTGCGTGTTTGTCTTCCTGTGTTTATGTGGGTTTGTGTGCGTTCGTGCGTGGGTCTCTACTTTTCTGTTTGTATTTGTGTATGTCCGTCCCTGTCTCTGTATATTTCTTTTTCTCTCTCCCTTTCGTTCTCCCCCTTCTCTTTCTCTCTCTTCCACTTCCTCCCCCTATCCGCCTCCCTCCCCTGTCCACTCTCTCCCCTGTCTCCCCTACACCTCTGTCTGTCTGTCTGTCTGTCTGTCTGTCTCTCTCTCTCTCTCTCTCTCTCTCTCTCTCTCTCTCTCTCTCTCTCTCTCTCTCTCTCTCCTCTCTTTCCCTCTCTCTCTCTTTCTCTCTTTCTCCCCCCCCCTCTCTCTCTCTCATACACACATACTTACTCCTATCTTCCTCTCTCCCTTTCTTGTTCCCCATTTCCTTCTCTCTATCCATTCTTTCCCTCCTCCTATTTACTGTAATATGCATAATCTTACTTTGTTTATGATTCCCTTTGCAGCTTCTCCCTCCAGGTGAATTCATTAATGCTGTTTTCCTTTATCTTTTATTCACTTCAGAATTTATGAGTATGTGGGTAAGTGATTGGCTGTGTCGGTATGTGAGCGTATATGTGTGTGTGTGAATAAATAATTTTGTGCGTGCAGATGTGCGTGTGCGAGCGCGCATGTGTTTTCTGTGTGTGCGTGGGTGCTTGTATATGGGTATGTGTATATACTATATATATATAGTATATATATAGTATATATATATATATATATATATATATAGTATATATATATATAGTATATATATATAGTGCCCGTATGTAGGTATATGTGTATATGTGAGCTTGTATGTACAACATGTAGTATATATTCTAAAAGGTAAACAATTAAATATAAATACAAAAAAAAGAGATGAAAGAGGAATACATTACATTTAAGACAGAATAAAGACAAAACATGAACAAAGAACAATAAAAGCAATATTCCCTTATAACTCCGAAAAGTCCCCCCTTTTCCCTCCTCAAAAAAAAAAAAAAAAAAAAAAAAAAAAAAAAAAAAAAATCGCCCTACCTCTGTGCATTTGATTAGAGGAATCTCCGCACTTAACTACCGCAGTCTTGATTAGATTATCCACAACCGCCCAAACTCGTAGCTACAAGCTTCCCCTCCCCCCCTCCCTTACTGTTCCTTCTCTTATCTCTTTCCTCATTACTCTCACTCCTTCCCCCTCCGCTCTCCTCCCTCCATTCATTCTCGTCTCTCTCTCTCTTCCTCTCTCTCTCTCTCTCTCTCTCTCTCTCTCTCCCATCTCCTTTCCCTTCTTTCTCCTGTCTCTCCTTCTCATCCTTATCTGTTTCTCTCTCCTGATTCCTTGTCTCTACCTCCATTTTTCCCTTTCCTTCTCCTCACTCTGTTCATATCATACCATCTCCCTCCTTGCCTTTTCCTTAAGCCTTTCCCGTCTCGCTCCTTCACCCCCTCCCCCATCCCCTCCATCCTTCCCCTCCCTCTATCCATGCCCTCCCCCACTCCCTCCCTTCTTCCACTTCCCTCTCTCACCCCCATCCCTCCTTCCCCCTCCCTCAATCCCTCCCCTCCCCCACTCCCTCTCCCTCTCCCCTCCCTTCCCTCCTTCTCCCCTCTCCCTCTCCCTGCACTCTTTCCTTCCCCTTCTCTCTCTCCCCTCCCTTCCCTCCTTCTCCCTTCTCTCTCTCTTTCCCCTTCTCTCTCTCCCCTCTCTTTCCTCCTTCTCCCCTCTCTCTCTCCTTCCCCTT
>NC_051423.1:8581375-8583875 GCF_015228065.2 Penaeus monodon | reverse complement strand
ATATAAAAGGAGAGAGAGAGAGAAAGATAGATAGATATATAGATAGATAGATGGATAGATAGGTAGCTAGATAGGTAGATAGATAGATTAATAGATAGGTAGATAGATAGATAGAGAGAGAGAGAGAGTTAGAGAAGCAGGCATATAGATAAAAAGACGGACAGACAGGCAGATAGCCATAAAGATAAGCAAATCTACAAGTGCATAAGCGAACAGATAAACATACACATTAGATAAATAGAGTAACAGGAAGAGAGAGAGAGAGAGAGAGAGAGAGAGAGAGAGAGAGAGAGAGAGAGAGAGAAGAGAGAGAGGAAAGAGAGAGAGAGAGAGAAGAGAGAGAGAAAAAGGAAAAAGAGAGAAAGAGAGAGAGAGTTAGAAACAGAGGAAGAGAGAGAGAGGTAGAGAGAGAGAGACAGGCAGACAGACAGACAGACAAACAGACAGACACAGACAAATAAACATACAGAGAAGGAAAGTAAGTCTAAACAAAGGTAGCCACCAAGGTCCTTAAAGACATGAATAACCCGGAAGCCAAAGGTCAATGTACATGCAAAATAAGGCTTATCAATGTATACGAAATTCGCCAGCAACCCAATTCGATATGGTATTAAAAAAGTATTACCTTCTTTGTTAATTAGATAGATAAGCTTGCATAGGAATATTTACGAAATGCGCTGGATGCTGATATAACGGCTGAGTTATGACTTTATTATATAATTTTATTGGGTAATTACACTCTCCATGAACTTAACATGCAATCACTCTGGAATTGCTTTAATGCTCCAGCTATTATCATTTTTATTGTATTATAATGACACTCAGATAAACAAACGAATACACACACATATATACTATATATATATGTATATATATATATACATATACATATATATACATATATGTATATATACATATATATATATATATATATATATATATATATATATATATACATATATATATATATATATATATATATATATATATCCGGCGCGTTGCTCCCTTGGGCAAGGAACTTCACCTCGATTAACTACCTAGCCACTGGGTGGCCAAGCCAGCCCAAGTCAGTGCTGGTCCCAAGCCCGGATAAAATAGAGAGAATGATTACCTAGAAAGGTAACACCGGCACTCTCCGTGGAAAGGAACTGGGGACCCTACCACGTACTCATTCCAAGAGCATCACAACATGAAAACTACAATTGAGTATCATGCCGTGACCACGGCGGCTCAGACATGAACTTACCGTTAAAAGAAGGAATATATATATATATATATATATATATATATATATATATATATATATATATATATATATATATATATATATATATATATATTCTTTTAACGGTAGGTTCATGTCTGAGCCGCCGTGGTCACGGCATGATACTCAATTGTAGTTTTCATGTTGTGATGCTCTTGGAGTGAGTACGTGGTAGGGTCCCCAGTTCCTTTCCACGGAGAGTGCCGGCGTTACCTTTCTAGGTAATCATTCTCTCTATTTTATCCGGGCTTGGGACCAGCACAAATCTACAAGTGCATAAGCGAACAGATAAACATACACATTAGATAAATAGAGTAACAGGAAAGAGAGAGAGAGAGAGAGAGAGAAAGAGAGAGAAAGAAAGAAAGAAAGAGAGAGAGAGAGAGAGAGAGCGAGCGAGAGAGAGAGAGAGTGAAAGAGAGAGAGAGAGAGAGTAAGAGAGAGAAAAGGAAAAAGAGAGAGTAAGAGAGATAGAAAACAAAGAGATAAAGAAAGGGAAGGAGAGTTAGAAACAGAGGAAGAGAGAGAGAGGTAGAGAGAGAGAGACAGGCAGACAGACAGACAGACAAACAGACAGACACAGACAAATAAACATACAGAGAAGGAAAGTAAGTCTAAACAAAGGTAGCCACCAAGGTCCTTAAAGACATGAATAACCCGGAAGCCAAAGGTCAATGTACATGCAAAATAAGGCTTATCAATGTATACGAAATTCGCCAGCAACCCAATTCGATATGGTATTAAAAAAGTATTACCTTCTTTGTTAATTAGATAGATAAGCTTGCATAGGAATATTTACGAAATGCGCTGGATGCTGATATAACGGCTGAGTTATGACTTTATTATATAATTTTATTGGGTAATTACACTCTCCATGAACTTAACATGCAATCACTCTGGAATTGCTTTAATGCTCCAGCTATTATCATTTTTATTGTATTATAATGACACTCAGATAAACAAACGAATACACACACATATATACTATATATATATGTATATATATATATACATATACATATATGTATATATACATAATTATATGTATATATATTATATATATACATATATATATACATACATATATGTATATATATATATATATATATATATATATATATATATATATCCGGCGCGTTGCTCCCTTGGGCAAGGAACTTCACCTCGATTAACTACCTAGCCACTGGGTGGCCAAGCCAGCCCAAGTCAGTGCTGGTCCCAAGCCCGGATAAAATA
>NC_051423.1:8563875-8568875 GCF_015228065.2 Penaeus monodon | reverse complement strand
GGGTAAGAAGTGGGAGATGGAGGAGGAGGGAGTTATTGGAAGTGGGGAGGGAGGACGTAGACGAGGAGGGGAAGAGAAGGAGAAGGGTAAGAGGAGGAGAGGGGTGAGAACCGAAGTAGGAGAGAGGGGAAGGAGGGGGAGGGGGAAAGTAGAGGGAGGGAAGGAGGGGGAGGGGGAAAGTGGGGCGAGGGGAAAGGGAGGGGAGGAGTAAGTATAAGAGGCAAGAGAACTAGCAAGGAGGGAAGAGGGACGTTTATTTGGACGATGTCCCTTTTGTTTATCAAATTACGTTCTCTCTCTCTCTCTCTCTCTCTCTCTCTCTCTCTCCTTCTCTCTCTCTCTCTCTCTCTCTCTCTCTCTCTCCTCTCTCTCTCTCTCTCTTCTTCTCTCTCTCTCTCCTCTCTTGGCTCTCCTCTCCTCTCTCTTCTCTCTCTCTCTCTCTCTCTCTCTCTCTCTCTCCTCTCTCTCTCTCTCTCTCTCTCCTCTCTCTCTCTCTCTCTCTCTCTCTCTCTCCTCTCTCTCTCCTCTTCTCTCCTCTCTCTCTCTCTCTCTCTCTCTCTCTCTCTCTCTCTCTCTCTCTCTCTCTCTCTCTCTCTCTCTCCTCTCTCTCTCTCTCTCAAGCAAACATCTTTGTCATCAATTCCCTTTTACTTCACACAAACAAAACTTTTTATTTATTGTCTTTAGTCATGTGGATCTACGTCTCTATCTCCATCCACCTCTATTTATCTAAATATCTCTCTCACCTATCTTCTGTTTGTCTTTGTATGCGGATATCTTTTTTTTTCTTTCTTTCTCTCATTTATTTACTTTCTGTTCATTTTCACTTTCCCTTCTCTGTCTCTGTTATGTATCCCTCCCATCATGTTATTGTTTCGTTTTGTTTATATCTCCCCTTTCCTTTCTGTGTTCCTCTCAGTTTTTCCTTCGCTTTTTAAAATTATTTTCTGTCTTCAATTTCTATCACTGTGCTACGTATTTCTCTCATCTTCCCTGTTTCATCTTGTTTGAAATTTCCCTCTGTTCTATGGACATTTCTATTTAATAATTTCTCAAATTTTGTTATACATTATGTATTATGTATCATATATTCTTCATGTTATCCTCTTTTTGTTTTGGTTATATTTCCTTTTTGATCAGCGTCTATCTATCTCTTTCTATCTCTTCCGTGTTTCCTTATTTTCCGACAATTTTCACATTTCGTGTTGCATCAAGAGCGAGAGAAAATGATGTGCAAATAGTGGAAACCCATATAGATAATTGCCCCGACCTTTACTGCACATATCCTACCGATACTCCATCATAATAATAACATTACACATCGACATTTTTATTCGTACCCCATTACACCAGGCAGTTAAATGAGCTGGAAAAACGACATCTAAAAATTTATTTGTGTTAAGCTTTAGGGAGGATCATTTACAATATTCCTCTCTCCTCTGACGCCTCTGAAAAAAAGAAAAAAGTGGGTGGATCCTTTACAATATTCCTCCATCCTCTCGCGTCTCTAAAAAAAAGAAAAAAAAAGAAAAAAAGAAAAGAAAAAAGAGAACAATAAATAAAGAAGAGAAACGAACTAATCCACAGCGCAAATTCATTATAATCTACCACGCTCTGAAATTAAACAAAATGAACAGCACGGAAATTAACACCACAAGGGTCCTACCTTACCCCTAGGGAAATTACAAAGAGGTGTGAGAGGGGTAATTTTCTTTTTCTTTGCACCCCCTAACCCCCTTTTCCCCTACCTTTCTCCCTCTCTAAAAAAGAAAAAGAAAAAAAAAGTAGCATACACAAACAACTGCGGGTGCTTGCTTTGCCACCATATATCAAAAAGCAGGATTGTTTGCCGGGGTGTGAACATGCTTTTCCCAAACGGATCAAGGAATGTGTACAGAGGTGAGCAGTGGTAAGGAAAGGGGGGTGGGGGGTCTGGAGCCGTGGGATTTGGATTTGGTTGGTGTCTCTGACTGCTGGGGGGGGGGAGGGGTAGATGGCAGAATGAGGTGGGGGGTTGGGGTGGGGGTAGAGGGAAAGGTTCATGGGTGATGTCTCTGGCTGTTGCTGGGGGGGGGGGGTGAGGGGTAGAATTGGAAGGAGGATGGGGGGGGGGAAGAGGGGAAGGGATGAGGAGTAGGGAAAGTTCAAATGGGGGCGGCGAAGAGGGGTAAGGTAAGGGAAGGGATCAGAAACCTAAAACAACAAAATAGCAACAAAACAACAACAACAAAACGACAACTCACTAAAACAAACACACAAAACAAGCCAAACACACACACACACACACACACACACACACACACACACACACACACACACACACACACACACAAACACACACACACACACACACACATAAACGAAACCATAAAAAAAATCAAACCCCTTCAAGCGAGAGGACCCAACGGCCAGGACCGGTTTTGGCAAGGTCTCCTCAAGGACTTTCTTAGGATGTCACGCACGAACACCTTCTCTCGCCCTCTTCAAAGGAGGAGAAGCGGGTAAAAGGCCTTTATCTGTATTCGAAAAACATGATATTCGATCTTTTATTTTGTCTCGTTTACAAAGGCTTTGTTCTGTTATTTATTTGGAAATTTGTTTGTTTATGAATCGGTGTGTCTGTTATTATTACTGTTATCAACGGTGATTGTATAATTGTTATCAGCATTGTCATAGTAATGATAACTGATAAAAACAATAATGACAATAACAGCGGTACTACTACTACTACTAATCATAATAATAATGGTAAAAGTAATAATGTTAATAATCATAAAAATAAACAATAATAATGATAATGATATGGTGAAGGTGATGATAACGATAAAAAATATAATAAACACTACTATTGCTAATATCAATTGTAATAAAAATATCCATAATAGATAACATTATTGTCATCACTATCACTAATATTATCATTATTACCATCATCATTATTACCATCACTATTATTATTATTTATTCTTATCATCATCATCATTATCATTATCATTACTATTACTATCATCATGATTTTTATTATTATTTTCATTATCATTATTATAACTTATGTTGTTATCGTCATCATTATTATTATCATCTTTATTATCATCATCATTTTTAATATCGTTAGAATAATAATAATAATAATAATTATAATAATAATAATAATAATAATAATAATAATAATAATAATAATAATAATAATAATAATAATAATAATAATAATTATTATTATCATTATTATTATCATTATTATTTCATTATTATTATTATTATTATTATTATTATTATTATTATCATTTATATTTATTATTTTTTATCTTATTATTATTATATATTATTATTATTTTATTATTAATTATTATTATTATTTTATTATTATTATTATTATTATCATTATCATAATTATGCTTATCATTATTATTGTTATTATTATTTTTTATCATTATAATCATTATTATCACCATCATTTTTATTATTATCATAATCATCACCACGATCATTATCAATTTGTTATTATCACTATTGTTATAATGATAATTATAATCATTATTATTATTATTATCATTATTATGAGCATTATTATTGTTACTAGTGTTATCGTCATAATCATCACTCTCATTATTATCATTATCATTAACAGTTTTATTATCATAATTATCATGATCATTATAATTTTTATTATTTTTTTTATCTTTTGCATAAGTGAATTTTTCCTCTGGCCTGAATCGATTTCTAATTTCCGGTAATTATGGGGTTCGCATTAAATCATAATTATTTTCAGATTTCTTTTTCTTGTCATTTTTGGTATATAACTTAATTACAAATTCCTCCTTTATTCTTTCTCCTTGCCTCTTTCTTTCCTTTCCTTTCACTGTCTTTGTTAACTCTCTCTCTCTCTTGTACACACGCACGCACTCACGCACGCACTCACGCACGCACTCACACAAACACACACACACACACACACACACACACACACACACACACACACACACACACACACACACACACACACACACACATATCTATCTATCTATCTTCTATCTATCTATCTATCTATCTATCTATCTATCTATCTATCTATCTATCTATCTATTTATATATATATACATAAACAAATACACAAAATTTACTCTTTATCTAACTCTCTCTTTTTCTCTTCGCAGCTTCTTTCCTCCCTTTCTTTCGCTCACTCTCTCCCTAACTCAATCCTTTATCAACCCTCCTCCTTCACACTTCACTCTCACCCTGGCCGAGCACTCTTGCACACTCTTGCCCTTCCCTCCTTTCTTCCCTCTTCTTAACTCCCGCTTTCTGCTGCGATCGTCTGTCAGCCGTAACGACGCTGTCTTCCTCTCTCCATTTTCTCTCTCTGTCACTTTTTATATTTCGTGTGTATATTGTATATAAGGTTATATATATATATATATATATATATATATATATATATATATATATATATATATATATATATATATATATTTATATATACACACATACAAATACACACACACACACACACACACACACACACACACATGTGTGCGTGCGTGAGCGTGTGTGTGTATGCAGTCTATATGCGTGCCCCTATGATTATATACAGGTAGCACAATGCAGTATATAAAATGGTTCATCTGCATATATATCAAACCCGGTTTCCTCATCCACGTCTATTCCCTCTTCCGACCTTCCTTCTCCGTCCACTTATCCCTTATCAAGCGCCTGATATCCGTCCCCTCTCTTGCACAGTTTACTGAATCTCCCCTCAAGTGCCCTCCAGCCTCCCCTCGCGTCCTCAGGGTTGCAGTGAGAAGACTGGATGGCAGGAAAGAGGGGGAGGGGGAGGGGGAGGGAGTGGGAGGTAGGAGGGAGAGAGGAGAAAGGGCAAGGAGAGGGGGTGGAGGGAGAGAGGGAGCAGGGAAGGAAGGTAAGAGAAGGGAAGAGGGAGAGAGGAGAATGAAGGAGGAAGAGGGAAGAGGGAGAGAGGGGGTAGGAAAGGGAGGTAAGAAAAG
>NC_051423.1:8551375-8556375 GCF_015228065.2 Penaeus monodon | reverse complement strand
TGACAATTTCTATTGTTATTCTTGTTAGTGATATTTTTTTCAAAGTTATCTTTATTGTCCTAATCGTTATTCATATAATCATTATCATCACTTCGTTCGCTATTTTTGTTATCTTTATTATTATCATTATTATTATTATCAATATTATTATCATTATTATTTGTCATTATCATTATCATTATTATTATCATTATCATAATCATTATTATTATTATTGTCATTACTATTATTATTATTATTATTATTACTATTAGTATTATTATTATTATTATTATTATTATTATTATTATTATTATTATTATTATTATTATTATTATTATTATTATTATCATTATTATTATCTTTATCCTCATTATTAACATCTTTACTCTCATTATTTTGGTCATCATTATTAATTATTATTATCATTATGATGATCGCTGTCATTATTACTACCATTATATATATTATCAGTATCATTACTGTTGTTATCATTATTACTATTACTATTATCAGTAATAATCATGATGATAATATCAGGAATAATAATGATGAATATTATGATAAAACAAATGATAATAATGATAAGAACAAAAGGAATGATAATAATGATTTTGATAATAATAATAATGATAATGGTAATAATATTAATGATAATAGTAGTGATACTAATACTAATACTAATATTGATGCTAATGCTAATGCTAATACCAATACTAGTAATGTAGATAATGATAATAATGATGATGATAATAGCAAAAACAAAAATAACAGTTACAAAAATAACAATAACAGTGGTAATAACGATAATAAAAACAATAAGGATTGTAATGCTAATAACCGAAGCAACGATAATAACAATTACATTAATGCAACGCTGAGAGCAATTACTGGCATCATGATCATTACCATTAACACCATCGTTAATACTGTTATTACTCATTCCCGCGGCCGTCGAACGCGCCCTTTGATAAGATTGCAAAAGCTATTCCCCATTTTCCACTTAATAGGAAATTTCGCTTCGTGCTGATGTGGACTCTCGCCGGAACCGTGAGATTCCAAGTGGAATTTGGCTTGTCGAATTGGAATCCACAGGGCAGGTGGAGGGGGGGGAGGGAGAGGAGAGGAGGAGAGGAGGGCGGAGGAGAGGGGGAGGAGGAGAGGAGGGCGGAGGAGAGGAGGGCGGAGGAGAGGGAGGGAGGGAGGGAGGAGAGGAGGGAGAGATGGTGAGTGGGAGAGGAGGGGAGGATGGAGATGAGGAGAGGAGAGGGAGCGGCGAGGAAGAGAAGAGAATAGGGGAGAGGGAAGGGGAGAAGGAGAGAGTGAGAAGGGGCTATTAGATGGGGATGGGGAGTGAATAAGATGGGGTGAAGGGGAGGTGGAAGAGGAAGGGGTAAAAGGGGGAGAGAGGAAGGAGGGGATTAGAAGGGGAGGGGAGAGGAGGGGAGGGAAGTGGAGGGAAATGGAGAGGCTAGCTAGAAGAGAATTAGGGAGAGGGGGTAAAGGGGGAGGAGATGATGAGGGAGAGATGGAGAGGAATTAAATAGGGTTTAGGGGGAGGGAGAGAGGGAGAGAGGGGTAGAGGGAGAGGTGACGAGAGAGAGGAATGAATTGAGTTTAGGAGGGTAGGAGTTAGGGGAGGGGAGAGAGAGAGAGAGGAAGGGGAATGGAGGGGAATTAAATGGAGTTAAGGGAGGGGAAATGGGGAAGGGAAAAGGCTAAATAGTGTTCCGGGTGAAGGGGGATAGGTGGGGAGGGGAAGGGCGAGCGGAGGGATAGATACGGGTTAGGAAAAAAGATGGGTTGAGGGGGGGGGGGAGTCCAATACGGTATTAAGTCCAATGAAGAATGAATTTCCTTCCAAATTGTGGGGGAAAATTTTAGAAACGAAAAAATATTTTTTACTCTTTATCTTTTTTTTTTTTTTTTTTTTTTTTTTTTTTTTACCTTTTGTGTGTGTGGGAACCAGGTTTCACTCTCTGCTTAACAGGCTGTCATCTTTAGAATTCCGGGATAAATAAGGGTAAATCCAAACGTAACGATCTGTTCTTATATATGTAATGTATGGAAGCGAAAAAAGGTATAGTATTTTTGCCGCTAATACATACACAAATACTTGGAACAGTGCAAAACAAATACAAAAGCAAAAATAAAAATAAATGCACCAAAAGTTTTATCTGATAATTTTATTTTCCTTTGATGTGACGCGGATGTCCATCATTTGATGAAACATCGTGCTGCGGGTACGCATGCACGCGCGCATGAGTGTGCACACGTACGTGCTTGCGTTCGTGTGTCCTTCTGTGTGTGTATGTGTGAGCGTGTGAAGAGAAGCACAAAGTAGATACACGCGGCGCTTAGGTGCATTTATACCTATATACCTACCTACATGCACTCACTCTTTCTCTCTCTACACACAAACACAAACACACACACACACACACACATATATGAATAATAATATATATATATATATATATATATTATATATATATCATAATTATTATATATATATATATATATATATAAATAATTATGAATATATATATATCTATTATATTATATATATATATATATATTATATTCATATATGTTGTGTGTGTGTGTGTGTTTGTGTTTGTGTGTAGAGAGAGAAAGAGTGAGTGCAGTAGGTAGGTATATAGGTATAAATGCACCTAAGCGCCGCGTGTATCTACTTTGTGCTTCTCTTCACACCTCACACATACACACACAGAAGGACACACGAACGCAAGCACGTACGTGTGCACACTCATGCGCGCGTGCATGCGTACCCGCAGCACGATGTTTCATCAAATGATGGACATCCGCGTCACATCAAAGGAAAAATAAAATATCAGATAAAACTTTGGTGCATTATTTTTATTTTTGCTTTTGTATTGTTTTGCACTGTTCCAAGTATTTGTGTATGTATTAGCGGCAAAAATACTATACCTTTTTTCGCTTCCATACATTACATATATAAGAACAGATCGTTACGTTTGGATTTACCCTTATTTATCCCGGAATTCTAAAGATGACAGCCTGTTAAGCAGAGAGTGAAACCTGGTTCCCACACACACAAAAGGTAAAAAAAAAAAAAAAAAAAAAAAAAAAAAGATAAAGAGTAAAAAATATTTTTTCGTTTCTAAAATTTTCCCCCACAATTTGGAAGGAAATTCATTCTTCATTGGACTTAATACCGTATTGGACTCCCCCCCCCCCTCAACCCATCTTTTTTCCTAACCCGTATCTATCCCTCCGCTCGCCCTTCCCCTCCCCACCTATCCCCCTTCACCCGGAACACTATTTAGCCTTTTCCCTTCCCCATTTCCCCTCCCTTAACTCCATTTAATTCCCCTCCATTCCCCTTCCTCTCTCTCTCTCTCCCCTCCCCTAACTCCTACCCTCCTAAACTCAATTCATTCCTCTCTCTCGTCACCTCTCCCTCTACCCCCTCTCTCCCTCTCTCCCTCCCCCTAAACCCTATTTAATTCCTCTCCATCTCTCCCTCATCATCTCCTCCCCCTTTACCCCCTCTCCCTAATTCTCTTCTAGCTAGCCTCTCCATTTCCCTCCACTTCCCTCCCCTCCTCTCCCCTCCCCTTCTAATCCCCTCCTTCCTCTCTCCCCCTTTTACCCCTTCCTCTTCCACCTCCCTCTTCACCCCATCTTATTCACTCCCCTTCCCCTTCTAAATAGCCCCTTCTCTCTCTCTCCTTCTCCCCTTCCCTCTCCCCTATTCTCTTCTCTTCCTCGCCGCTCCCTCTCCTCTCCTCATCTCCATCCTCCCCTCCTCTCCCACTCACCATCTCTCCCTCCTCTCCTCCCTCCCTCCCTCCTCTCCTCCCTCCCTCCTCTCCTCCTCTCCTCTCCCTCCCCCCCCTCCACCTGCCCTGTGGATTCCAATTCGACAAGCCAAATTCCACTTGGAATCTCACGGTTCCGGCGAGAGTCCACATCAGCACGAAGCGAAATTTCCTATTAAGTGGAAAATGGGGAATAGCTTTTGCAATCTTATCAAAGGGCGCGTTCGACGGCCGCGGGAATGAGTAATAACAGTATTAACGATGGTGTTAATGGTAATGATCATGATGCCAGTAATTGCTCTCAGCGTTGCATTAATGTAATTGTTATTATCGTTGCTTCGGTTATTAGCATTACAATCCTTATTGTTTTTACCACTGTTATTGTTATTTTTGTAACTGTTATTTTTGTTTTTGCTATTATCATCATCATTATTATCATTATCTACATTACTAGTATTGGTATTAGCATTAGCATTAGCATCAATATTAGTATTAGTATTAGTATCACTACTATTATCATTAATATTATTACCATTATCATTATTATTATTATCAAAATCATTATTATCATTCCTTTTGTTCTTATCATTATTATCATTTGTTTTATCATAATATTCATCATTATTATTCCTGATATTATCATCATGATTATTACTGATAATAGTAATAGTAATAATGATAACAACAGTAATGATACTGATAATATATATAATGGTAGTAATAATGACAGCGATCATCATAATGATAATAATAATTAATAATGATGACCAAAATAATGAGAGTAAAGATGTTAATAATGAGGATAAAGATAATAATAATGATAATAATAATAATAATAATAATAATAATAATGATGATAATAATAATAATAATAATAATAATAATAATAATAATGATAATAATAATAATAATAACAATGATAATAATAGTAATGACAATAATAATAATAATGATAATAATATTGATAATAATAATAATGATAATAATAAAGATAACAAAAATAGCGAACGAAGTGATGATAATGATTATATGAATAACGATTAGGACAATAAAGATAACTTTGAAAAAAATATCACTAACAAGAATAACAATAGAAATTGTCATTACATGAACGTCGATAGCAATATTAGTTACACTGATAATTATCATAAAGAATAACGAAGAGAGGAATCATCTAGAATCTCGAAGCATCACCTTTCAACAGAGGTAAAGCCC
>NC_051423.1:8536375-8538875 GCF_015228065.2 Penaeus monodon | reverse complement strand
TCGTGGATCATTCGTTCCAAGAATGAAAAAAAACGTTAGATAACGGCAAAATAACAACAATAATGCCAGTTCCCGCCATAGGTTTAGTCATGTGAATTGACGCGACAAACTGTTATACAAACGTTTGAATCAGTTTTTACATTTCCACTTCAAACAACAAAAAAATCTACGAACAAATTTCACTTTTCCATTACAGAATGCCCACTGTGATGGTAAATATGCCTTTGCACACGGACAATGTATCCCATACGTGACCCACACCACACACAGCACGAGAGTACACCCACACGCACACACATGGATGTAATCCCCTGTAACGCACATACACAAACACACACACACATACAAATACACACATCCCATTCAACACCACTCCTTCCTATACACAATACACACTTACACTGACGACACACAACACACAAAAATACTTATAATTCTTAACGATACTGATACCGTAAAGAAATGGTTATATGGAAAAAATTATTAAAGAGAGAGAGGGTAGAGAGAGGATTGCAGCTTTAGGGGGGGGGGTGAGGGAGGGATGGGGAAGAGTGTAGGGGGGAAGGGAAGGTAAAGGGAAGGGGAAGTGGAAGGGTGGGGCAAGGAGAAGAGAGGAGAGGGATGGTAGAGGAGGTTACTATTGGTGATGGGTCGGGGTGATGGTAGGAAAGTGGAGGGGTAACCTTTTGAAAGGTGATTTATAGATTCTAATGATTACTATTTATATTATAATATATTATCAGTGTAAATAATATTCTATATGATTATGTATATGAATAATATTATCATATATGTTATTCTTATAGTATATTTTTATAATTATATTATATTATCCTAATCGTATTCATATATCATTATCATACTTTGATATTTTTATTTTATATTATAATTATTATATATAATATATATATATATTATATTATTATTATATATATATATATATTTTATTATTATTTATTATATATTATTTTTTTTTTTATTATTTTTTATTTATTTATTTTTATTATCTTTTTTTATCATTACATAGGCTTTCATATCATAATAAGTTATATATAGTATGTCACTATTTGATGATGCTTATTAATATTATAGTTATATATTATTAGTATTATTACTATTAGTATATTAGTGATTATTATAGTATTTTATTATTTTATTAGGTCATCTAGTAAGTAGTCTTAGTAGTGTACTATATTCTTATTATTATCATATTATTATTATTATGATTGATTATTATTGATTATATTATTCATTATTATAACTATTAGAGTAGTAGTATAGTTATATTATATTATATTATTAATATATCAACATCATTATTTTATATATTATTATATATTATTTATCTATTATTATTATTATTATATTATTATTATTATTATTATTATTCATTATCAATTTATCATTTTACTTATTATCATATATATTATTATATATTTTTCATTATTATATTATTATTATATATATATATTATATATTATATTATTATTATTATATCTTAATTAACATCTTACTCCAACAATCTACATCATCATTAAGCTAAATACATAGAGACCATCAATTACTACATTAAATATCATCATATCATACTTTTATCATATACTAACATTATCATAATAATCAATGATAATATCAGAATAAAATGATGAATATTATAAAACAACAAAATATAAAACAAAAGAATGTAATATATTTATAATAATATAATATATGTAATAATATTATGATAATATAGTGATACTAATACTAATATATAATTGATGCTAATGCTAATGCTAATACATATAGTATGTAATATATATATATGATGGGTAATGAGAATACAAAATAACAGTTCAAATAAAATACAGTGGATAGATAATAAACATAGGATATTATACTATACCGAAGACAACGAAAACATTACATTAACAAGCTGAGAGCAATTACTGGCATCATGATATACCATTACACCACTAATACGTATTCTCATCCCGGGACGTCGAAGCGACTATGATAAATTGAAAAGCTATCCCCTATTTACATTAATATGTAAATTGTCGTGTGATGTGGATCTAGCCGGAACGTAGATTCAATGGAAATATGGATTTCGAATTGGATATACAAGGCAGGTGGAGTAGGGGGGAAGAGAGGAGAGAGAGGAATGTGGAGAGGAGGGAGGGAGGAGAAGAGGGAGTGAGAGGAAGGGGATGAGGAGAGGAGGGAGGGAGAGAGGAGGGAGAATGTTGAGAGGAGGGATTGGGAGGAGCATGAGTAGAGTACTGAAGCGGCGGAAAGAAGAATGGGGAGAGGAAGGGAGAAGGAGAGAGAGAGAAGGGGCTATTTAGAAGGGAAGGGGAAGTGAATAAGATGGGGTGAAGAGGAGTGGAAGAGGAAGGGGTAAAAGGGGAGAGAGGAAGGAGGGGATTAGAAGGGAGGGGAGAGGAGGTGAGGGAAGTGGAGGGAAATGGAGAGGCTAGCTAGAAGAGAATTAGGGAGAGGGGTAAAGGGGGAGGAGATG
>NC_051423.1:8516375-8521375 GCF_015228065.2 Penaeus monodon | reverse complement strand
TTTACTTCATCTTCATTCTTTCTTTCAGTTTTCATTTTTTGGAAAAGGGGGTTTAAAGGAAAATAGTTTGAGGGGAAAAAGGGGGTTGTTGTTTTTATACATCATTATCGTGCTATGAAAAAACGATGTTTTGGGATAATATAATAACAATGATGATAATCATAATGTATTGATAATAAAATAAAAAATGTTTAGAAAAATAATAGTTAATTTTGATGTAATTTTTTTAACAAAAAAAAAATAATATAAACAATAATATAATAAAAAAGTTAATGACAGCAATGATAATTTAATAAAAATTAAAATTTTAATAAAATTTTGGGTGATGGACGATGATAGATTGTTTTAGATGAATAATAAAAATAAAATTAAAAACAATAATAACAATTATGATAATAATTGTAATGGTAATAATAATAAACATAATTTAAAAATATAATAACAAAAAAAAAATAATAAAAATAAAGTAAAATTTAATTAAAAATGATAAAAATAATAATAAAAATAATGTTTTTAATAATGATAAAAATAAGATTAGTAATCATTAAAATAATAAATAAGGATAGTAATAACCCCACATAATAAAACAAAATAAACATAAACATAAAATAATAAATAATTTTTTTCTTTAAAATTTTTTTTATTTTCTTTTTGTTTTGGTACTTCTTGGGTTAATTAATTAACTTTGTTAGTTGTCCCGGGAATCTTGTAGTTCTTTTTTTGAACTTCTCCCCTCTGAAAAAAAAATTTCTTAAAACGTTGCCTTTGGTATTTATTCTCATGCCTTTTTTTCCTTCATTTCTTCTTTCCCCGTCCTTTTAAAAAATTAAAAAAAGGGCGCCCTTCGGACTTTCCCAACCCGGGGGTTTTCCCCCCGGTCCTTTTTGGTTTGGGTTTTTTTGGGCCCGCCTTTGGGGATCATGGTTTTTTTGGGGGGGGACCCCCTAGTGGGGGAAGTTCGGTTGTGGGGTTGGTTTCGGGTGGGGGGGGGGGGGGGGGGGGATTTTTTTTAATGTTTTTTATAACCAAAGGGAGTAATTCGCCCTCTTCGATTGTTCCCCCTTTTTTTTTCCTTTTTTCCCCCCCTTCTTTTCCTAATCTTTTTTAATTTCTGATCTATTCTTCGTTTATCTTTTTTCGAAAACACAGTCTACTACCCCCCTCCATCTTCTCTCTCTCTCTCTCTCTCTATCTATTTGACTATCTATCTATTTATCTATCTATCCATCAGTCTATCTATCCATGTAATGTATAAGCGTATACTAACAAACACACACACACACACACACACACACACACACACACACACGCACATACATATACACCCACATACACGCGCCCAAATATATATATTCATAATTTTTTCTTCAACCGTTTAATCGTAATCTACCTTCTAATTAATCCTCCGATAGAGATAATAATGAGATTTCAATCTGCATGAAATGAGCAACCCCTGAAACCGGATGTATTAAAAATTTTGCAGATATGGACAAAATTTTAGGAGATGCTATTCCGCTGCTTAAGCTTGAGTTTAATCGGTGTACATCAAGGTTACGTGCATACATAAACGCACACGCTTGCTGAAATGTTGACATGCATACACGTGCACAAGGACCGTAAACATACACACATACACATATGCATTTGTAAATTCACATGGACATACACGTAAAGGCATTCACAAACACGCACAAACACAGAAAAAATACACGCACACACGCACCCACATACAGGTGTAAATACGCACAAACAATTACAAAAGCACACGCAAATACAGTCACACAGACCTACCAATAAACTGTCAATAAAACCAATTTATAAACTCCCCCCCTCCCCCCGAAAAAAAAACTGGCAAATAACGATTAAAACAACACATAGCATTCGTACGAAGGAAAAACAAAAGCCAATCTACAACAGCGCAAACAAACAACAGCGTTTCAAACAAATCATCACATCCACAAGGGTTATCGAAACCCAGTTAAAAAAAAAAAAGGAAAAAAAAAATTACCCTCCGAGTGCGAATGTTGATGAGTTCAATATAATTATTTCAATCAAAATAATCATTATCGGCTGGCTTCGCGCTGGCCTGCAACAGGCCCCTCCCCTCCCTCTCCTCTACTTCCCCCACACCCTCCCCCCACATCTCCCTCCCTACACACTCTTATTCCCCGAGAGAGAGAAAAAAGAGAGGGAGGGAAGAGAGAGAGACAAGAGATAGGAGAGAGAGAGCGGAGAGAGAGAGAGAAGAGAGGGGGAGAGAGGGGGGAGAGAGAGAAAGGGGAGAGGGAAAAGAGAGAGGAGAGAGAGAGAGGGGGAGGGGAGAGAGAGAGGGAGAGCGAGGAGTGAGTGAGTGAGAGAGAGAGAGGAGAAAAGGGGAAAAGAGGGGAAGGGGGAGAGGGGAAAAAGAGAGAGAGAGGGGAGGAAAGAAAAAAAATAATAGAAAAAGAGCACCCCTATACCCCCCACTCCCCCACACCCAAATCCCCTTCCTCTAACTCCCTCCCCCCCTCCCCCCTCAAAAATACCCTGATAGACCCTAGACCGGCGGTGTGTGTGTATGAATGTGTATGTAAGTGTACGTATTTGTGTGTATGTGTGTGTGTGTGTGGGGGGGGTAAACACCGTATAAAAGGAGGGATTTAAGGGGGGGAAATGGGAAGAGGTGGGGATGGGGGGGAGGGGTCAGAAATGCATATGAGGCGCCCCATTCCGACCTCTCTCGTGGCCTAAATACCGTTTTGCGTGATCGGTGTGTGTAAAACGGGCATTAATGAGACGCTCTGGCAACCCCCACGTCGGGCGAACTTGCGAGGCCGTACCTGTTAAAACGCTCGAAGTCGAAGTTACAATCTGCTGATGATGGGGGGGGGGGATGAGGGGGAGATGGGGAAGGGGGGATAAAGGGAAGGGATAGGTGGTGGGGATGATAGGGGGAAGGGGGGATGAAGGGGAGATGGGGAAGGGGGGATGAGGGGGAGATGGGGAAGGGGGGATGAAGGGGAGATGGGGGGAGGGGGGTGAGGGGGGGGATGGGGAGGGGGGGGGGGGGGAGGGGGAAGGGGGATGAGGGGGAGATGGGGAAGGGGGGATGAGGGGGAGATGGGGAAGGGGGGATGAGGGGGAGATGGGGAAGGGGGGGTGAGGGGGGGATGGGGAAGGGGGGGAAGGGGGGAGGGGGAAAGGGGGGGGGGGGGAGATGGGGAAGGGGGGGAAAGGGGGGATGGGGGAAAGGGGGGTGAGGGGGAGATGGGGAAAGGGGGGGAGGGGGAGATGGGGAAGGGGGGATGAAGGGGAGATGGGGAAGGGGGGATGAAGGGGGAGGGGAAAAGGGGGGGCACCCCATTTTTGCTGTTGGGGCAGCGGTAGCGATTCCGAGCAAAACTCGCTGGCCGGTTCAAATCCCCCGCCGCCAGTGGAGGGTAACCCCCGGGCCCTTGCTTGACACGGGGGTCATTTTGAAGCAAAATGAAACAGACAGATGTACACCAAGAATATCCATTTTAACGAATGAAATCAAACCAAACTCTCTCTCTCTCTCTTTCTTTCTCTCTCTCTCTCTTCCCCCCGTCTCTCTCTTTCCCCCCTTTCTCTTTCTCTTCCACTCTATATATCTATCATTTTTCCCTCCCCTTACGTAAAGAACCCCCCCCGGGCCCAAACCCCCCAATCACCACACCCTCTCCCAAGCCCGCCCATGACAGTTTTTTTTTACTTTTTATTGTGTATTATTTTCTCGCTCTGCTTCGCCCATCGTTGTCCCGACAGTTCATTTCTTGCGCACCGCGTGTGTCTTCTCTCAAGTGGAAATTCAAATTTTAAGTCTGCCGGTAAGATCTTTTTTCTGTTTTTTCTTTTTTTTGTTTTTGTTAATCTGTGACAGTGTTCGGAAGGGGTGGGTTTTGGGGTATGTATGGGGGTTTTTGGGGCGATTTGGTGTATTCTAAATTTTTCTAATTGTATGTGTTTGAAATATGGGGCATTTTTTTGGGGCCGTTCGGATGTGTGTGTTTTGAGGTGTTTGTTTCATCAAATGTATGGATGTAACTGTTCGTATTTTTTTGTGTTCTAATGCGTTCGATTTTTTGTGTACGTTGAAATAATGTGTTCAAATGATTGTACGTTCATAATTGTGCGTACTCTACTGTAAATATACTTTTCTGTTTCATATATATATATTTTTTTCGTTTTTTTTTTTTTTTTTTTTTTTTCTCTCTCAAATGCGTCTTTGCCTTGAAATGCGCGTCATTATAAAGAATTCCCTTCCGATTGTCTGTGAATGTGTGTTTATTTATTTATTTATCTTTATTGCGTCTGTCTGTTTTTATTGTTTGTACTATTATTAATCTATTAATTTAGGATGAGTAGATGTGTACGCCTACATAAAATGATGAAAAATTGATAGACTAAGGGAAAACAGACAAATAAATAATAAACAATAGATAAATAAACCAGTGAAAGTGGAAATAAACAAACAAAAGAACAAACAGTAATTAATAAAAAGAGCGAAAACAAAAAACCAAATAACCCAATAAACAACAGAAAGAAATAACCTAATAGAATAAAAAATAAAAGAAAAGAAAAGGGGAAAAGAAAAAAAAGAGAAAAGAAAAAAAAGAGAATAGAAGATAAAAGAAAAGAAAAGTAAAAGAAAGGAAGAAAAGAAAATAAAAGCCTATAACCCAGCGACCTCTCTCCCCCCCTCCCTCCCCCCTCCCCCTCGAGCGCGCCAACCGCCATGACATCTAATTCCGTCCCTTATTCATTATTTTTTTTCCAGCCGCATTTAAGCCTCACACAGATTCCATTGCTCATTCATACCATTGGGTATTTTGCAGGACCTTTGTTGCTAGCTTCGTTGCAGGCCTCGTTGCAAGGTCTACGCTGGCCTCTCGTTGAAGCGTCGCTTTAATATCAACAAAGCAACATGGCTTCTCAAGCAATCGTCATTAACGGCCAAATATATATATATTTTTTTCTTTCTTTTCTTTTTTTTCTATTTT
>NC_051423.1:8471700-8473775 GCF_015228065.2 Penaeus monodon | reverse complement strand
GCTTTTTGCCTGTTCATTGGACTTTGCCGGCAACTTTGGTTTATTCAAACTACCCTCGAACTGTTGCGTGAAGCGGGAGAAAGGGGGGGGGGAGGGATGAAATGCAGAATTGAAACTGTTCATTTCTCTTGTTCTGTGGTTCTTTATCTCTCTTTTTTCTTTTTTATCTATCTGTCTGTTCATTCATCTCTCTCTGTATATATCTCTATCTGTCTATCTATCTATCGATTCATCCATCTCTCTCTACATATATAATATATCTTTATCTATCTATTTCTCTATCTGTCTATCTCTCTGTCCATATCTCTTTATCTTTTTATATCTCTTTCTCTCTTATTCTCTCCCTTTTTCTCTTTTCCACACACTTCTTCCCTCCTTCTTTCTCTCTCTCTCTCTCTCTCTCTCTCTCTCTCTCTCTCTCTCTCTCTCTCCTCACTCTCTCTCTCTCTCTCTCTCTCTCTCTCTCTCTCTCTCTCTCTCTTCTCTCTCTCTCCTCTCTCTCCTCTCTTCTCTCTCTCTCTCCTCTCTTCTCTCTCTCTCTCTCTCTCTCTCTCTCTCTCTCTCTCTCTCTCTCTCTCTCTCTCTCTCTCTCTCTCTCCTCTTACGCACTTTCTCCCCTTCCCTAACCCTCTCTTTCTCTCATTCTTATCATTCTTTCCATCAATCTCTCTCTCTCTCTTCTTTCTCTTCTCTTTCCAATTACACTTCTATTCATACCTTCTCTCTCTCTCTCTCTCTCTCTCTCTCTCTCTCTCTCTCTCTCTCTCTCTCTCTCTCTCTCTCTCTTCTCTCTCTCTCTCTCTCTCTCTCTCTCTCTCTCTTTCTCTCTCTCTCATTCGCATATCGTAAAACATCACGTTATCTTCCCACGGTCCCGATTATTCAAAACTCATCCTTCCGCCAACATTAAAAAAAAGGGGGAACCGGGGGAGAGAGCGATAAAAAAGAGAAAAAGAAAAAAAAGACTGAACAAAAATCAGTCTCACGGGAAATAAAAATCATATTGTACCCGAACAAATGAGATGCAGTGTTGTTCAGAATGTTCCGTCATGTCGTGTAAGAGTGCCTGTAGGGAGAGGAGAGAGGGGAGAGGGGAGAGGGGAGAGGGGAGATGGGAGAGGAGAAAGGGGAGAGGGGAGATGGGAAAGGGGAGAGGGAAGAGGAGAGATGGGAGAGGAGAGATGGGAGAGGGGAGAGGGAAGAGGAGGGGGAGAGGAGGGAGGGAAGATGAGAGACGGGAAAGGGGATACGGGAGAGGAGAGATGGGAACGGGGAGAGGATAGAAGAGAGAGGGAAGAGGAGAGATGGAAGAGGGGAGAGGGAAGATGAAAGATGGGAAAAGGGAGAACGAAGAAGAGAGGGAGGAGAGGAGAGGAGAGGAGAGGAGAGAGAGAGAGAGAGAGAGAGAGAGAGAGAGAGAGAGAGAGAGAGAGAGAGAGAGAGAGAGAGAGAGAGAGAGAGAGAGAGAGACAGAGAGAAGGATAGTAGTGAGAGACATAACAAGAAATCATGAGAAGAGGGAAATAGAGAAAAGTGGTGATAAAAGGAAGAAAGAAAGAAACAACAGAAAACAAAGAGAATGCGAAAGGAGAGAATGAGAGAGGATAAGATGGAGGAGGTAAAGTGAAGAGAGGAAGAAAAGAGTACAGAGAAAATGAAAAGGGGAAAGAGAGGATAAGAAGATAGTAAAAAAGGAGACAGAGAGAAGGAATAGCATATAGAGAATAAAAAAGGAGAAAGACGAGAGAATAAGAAGGAAGGGACAGAAAGAAGGAAGAAAATATCGAAAGAATGAAAAAGGGGAGAGGAAGAGAGAATAAGAAGAAGAGATAGAGAGAATGAAGAGAATATCGAAAGAACGAAAAGAGGAAAAGGAACAGAAACAAAGAAGAAGGTAGAGAGACGGAATAGAATAGAAAAGAGAATGAGATAGGGGAGAGGGGGAGGGGAGAAGAAGGGGGGGGATGGGGCGGGGTTGATATTCGAGCAAAATTAAAATTGACACGCTCGAACGCGCTCATAATGCACGGCGAGACACGTGTCATCAAATCTGGCTTGCAGGGGACAGGGTTGAG
>NC_051423.1:8456700-8459200 GCF_015228065.2 Penaeus monodon | reverse complement strand
TACATATATATGTACATACTTACATACATACATGCATACATACATACATACATACATACATACATACATACATACATACATATATACATACATACATACATACATAGCTGCATATAGAATATTAATTCATTCTATGACTATTTCTCTCTCATTCTGTCATAGCCTCTTTCCCTCTAACTATCTCACCCTCCTCTCTTTCCTGCTTTCCATAAGAGATAAAAGCATGTGGTAATTTCACAAAAAAAAACTTTCCCCTTTTTTCTCCCCAATAGTCATTTTTGAACAATCTTTTTCCTTCCCTTTAATGGCTAGAACTGATAAACGAAGCGTCGCAGAGCACCAGTGAACTATTTCGCATGTTTCGGTATATATTAGTGTGTAGTGAAGTGTCGTTCCGAAAATCAGTCGGTTATAATCTGAATTCCATGACCATTTCCAATTTCAGTCACTCATCACCAAGCGAGGTGGTGGTGGAGTGGGCTGGTGGTGGAGTGGGCTGGTGGTGGGATGGGATGGGGTGGGGTGGGCTAGTGTGGTGTGGGGTGGGTTGGTGTGGTGTGGGGTGGGCTGGTGTGGGGTGGTGTGGGGTGGAGTGGGGTGGAGTGGGTAGTGGTGGGGTGTCTGGGCATACAGGAAGGGGGGGAGAGGGAGGAAAGAGGGGGAAGGAGGACGAGGATGAAGGAAGGGTTTGTGGAGTTGACGGGAGGATGGTAGGATGAGGAGGGGGCGATGGAGGAGAGTAGGAGTAGGAGGAGGAGGATAGGGGAGGATGAGGGAGGATCATTTGGGAAAGAGAGAGGTAGACGAGTGGGAGAGAGAGCAGGGATTTGAGGTATAGAAGGGAGTAGGTTGGTAAATAAAGAGGAAAGGGCGGGTAAGAAACTATGGGTAAAGAAAACCAGATACGAGAGGGAAGGCAGGAAACTATGGGTAGAAGGGAATGGGTGGGAAAGGGTGTGCAGGAGAGGGAAGGAGGGAAACGGGAGGCAAGAATGGGTGGGTAGGTGGGTTTTGGAATGGAAAAAAACAAAAAAACATCGGCATGGTGGGCTTCGCTGAGGTGGGCTCGGAGGTGGAGTAATGGCGCTCCGAATTGACAGCATCCCACATAAAATTAAAGTCACTTTAATTTGCTTCATTAAAACTTTGATGGAGCAGTTTTATTCCCGAAATGACCTCACTCCTCTTCCCTGCCTCTCCCTCCTCCCCTTCTACCTTCTCTTCTTCCCCTACTCTCCTTCCTCCTCCTCTTCCTTCCCTCCTCTCTCCACCCCATTCGTCTTCCCCTCCTCCCCTCCCTCTTCTTCTCCCTCCCATTCCTCTTCTCTCCCCTCTTCCCGTCTTCTCCTCTTCCCTCCCCTCTTCCTACCTTACACCCTACCTTACATCTCCTCCCTTCCCTCTTCCTCTTCTTCCTCCCAATCCTTTTCTCCCCCCTCTTCCCCTCTTCCTCCCCTCCTCTCTCCTGCCCCCTCCCTTCTTACACCCTACCTTACACCTCCCCTTGCCTCTGTAGGGAAAAATTTCGTTAATGAGGGAAAAAACCCTCATCAGGGACGTTTTTACTTAACTTTCGCTCACCAAGACGATCAACATTTACTAGAAGTTGGGAGAAGAAGAGGAGGAAAGTACGGAGAAAGGAGGGGAACAGGAGGTGGAAGGGAAAATAAGAAGAGGAAGAGGAGGAAAATAAGAAGCAAGGGAGGAGGAGGAGGAGTGGGAGGAGAAAGGAGAGGAAGAGGAAAGATATAAGAAAGAAGGAAGAGGGGGGGAAACAAACGAAGAGGAGGAAAATAAAAATCAGCAAAAGAGAGGGGAAATAAGGATGATGAAAAAAGAGGAATAAGAAAAGAAAGAGGAAGGACAGAAAGAGGGGGAGAAGAAAAGAAAAAGGAACAGACAAAGGACGATGAACAAATGTGGGTAACTACAGAGAGAACGAGAAAGAGAGAGGAAAAAAAGAAGAAGAAAAGATAAGAAAGAAGAAGAAGAAGAAGAAGAAGAAGAAGAAAAAGAAACGTATAATAATGTTAAAAAGAGAAAGTAAACTGTTAGGTGAATCCTGCATGTTACAGCGCCTCCCAATGGCAACAGCTAAAGAGATCCCACTGCGAAATAGGGATGCAATTCTGAATTTCCCTGTTAGCTCAAAAAGGTCTGTTGCAGCGTATATTGTGTTGAATGATTTCTAGCGAAAGAGCTAACTAGACAGAAGCGGGGATGGGGGGGGGGGGTTACAGAGGGATATACCAAGATAGAGCCGAAAGCTATTTCTTGAGAGAGAGAGAGAGAGAGTGAGTGAGAGAAGAGAGAGAGAGAGAGAGAGAGAGATGAGAGGAGAGAGATGAGAGAGAAGTAGATGAGATAGATAGATGGAGGAGAGAGAGAGAGAGAGAGAGAGAGAGAGAGAGAGAGAGAGAGAAGAGAGAGGCAGAAACAGACAGAGAGAGAGAGAGAAAAAGATAGAGAAAGAGAGATAAAGAGAAGAGAGACGGAGACA
>NC_051423.1:8446700-8449200 GCF_015228065.2 Penaeus monodon | reverse complement strand
TTTTACATCTCTTCTCGGAAAGAAAATAATCGTGTTGTTTGCTTGAAAAATTTGACATATGAATATATAATAAATAATTATGTATATATACATACATACATACATACATATATATATATATATATATATATATATATATATATATATATATATATATATATATATATATATATATATACATACACACACACACACACACACACACACACACACACACACACACACACACACATACACACACACACACCACACACACACACATACATACATGTGTGTATATATATGTGTATATATATGTATATATGTATATATATATATATATATATATATATATATATATATATATATATATACATATACATACATATATATATATATATATATATATATATATATATATATATATATATATATATATATATATATATATATATATATATATATGTATATATATATATATATATATATATATATATATATATATATATATATATATATATATATATATATATATCTGTATGTGTGGTGTGTGTGTGTGTGTGTGTGTGTGTGTGTGTGTGTGTGTGTGTGTGGTGTGTGTGTGTGTGTGTGTGTGTGTGTGTGTGTGTGTGTGTGTGTGTGTGTGTGTGTGTGTGTGTGTGTGTGTGTGTGTGTGTGTGTGTGTGTGTGTGTGTGTGTGTGTGTGTGTGTGTTTGTGTGTGTGTGTGTGTGTGTGTGTGTGTGTGTGTTATCTGTCTACCTACCGACCTACCTATCTATCTATCTATCTAACTAAAAGCCCTCCTTTCCTTCCTCTCTTGCTTGCTCCCCTTCCTACCCCCCCCCCCTACCTGTCTTTCCCCTCCCTTCCTTCCATGTTCTCTCTTTCCTTTCCTTCTCTTCCTTTTTCTCTCTCCCCCCTCCTTCTCTTCCCGTTCTCTTCCCTACCCTACCTCTCTACCTATCTACCTATCTATCTACCTACCTATCTGTCTGTCATCTATGTATCTCTTAACCAATCTATCTAACAGGATATCTATATACCTCTCTATCTATCTATCTATCTAAATATCTAAATATCTATCACTCCTCCTATCCATTATATATATCTGCCTATTTATATGATCATATTTCTGTCTATCTGTCTGCTCATCTATCTGTACATATTTATTCATCTATTTATCTATCTACCTGTATCCTATTGATAATATTGGCTAGAATCCTATGAAGTCTTATCAATCACCAAACATTTGATAAGCATCATAAAAATATCCTATTAATAAGTTTCTTAATAAATGTCCTATCAACCAAATATCCCATTATAAGTGTACGAAGAAGGGACCTATCAATGCGATAAATGAGAGTGTTACGATATCTTTGTACTGACCTATCAATAAGCATACTCTACAGCTGCCCTAATAAGTGCCCTAGTAACCATTGTATTGCTAATTGCCCTATATATGAAAGCCCTATAAATAATTATCCTAATTAAGAGAGCCTTTGTTTTCTCTAATACCCTGAGTCGATAAACTGCTATTCACAATGTTGACAATAATACCGTTGTTATTGCTATAATGAACTTTGTCCTTCTTATGGCTTTAATTATCCTCATGTTGTATGGCGGTAATTGTTAGGGTGAATTCACGGACCAGGATGCTGTTTTTTAACTTCTTATATGCTTATTATCCTCCCCCTCCTCCTCATTATTATCATTATTATTATTATTATTATTATTATTATTATTATTATTATTATTATTATTATTATCATTATTATTATTATTATCATTATTATTATTATTATTATTATTATTGTTATCATTATTATTATTATTATTATTATAATAATAATAATTATTATTATTACTATTAAATAATAATTATAATAATAACAATAATAATATAATAATAATAATAATAATAATAATAATAATAATAATAATAATAATAATAATAATAATAATAATAACGGTAACAACAACGTTATGACAAGAGCGACTTCCAGCACCCAATTTCACCCAAAGCTGTTCGCAAGCACTGGCATCTGGTGATCAGCTCCCCTGTACATGCTTTCAGGTCACATTCCGTGGGCTTTAATCTCGCACGCCCACGGAACGGAGCTGGGCAATATATAACGAGGTGGGCGGTGCAGCTTGCCCGAGCGCGATCCTGGGCCCCCATGGCTTGAACCAGTTTGGAATCTGACTTGCCTTCGAGCTTGCCAATTCTCGAGGTTTGCGTTTCGAACTGCGTCGGAAACGGATAAGTTGGTGTTCGTTTGGGAATTCGTTTTTTTTTTATTGTTGTTGTGTTTGTTGGTTTTGTTGTACTATGTTATTATCATTATCGTTATTATACTTATAATAAACTCAAAATACATTGAATATTTTGAATTTACCTCCACAGGGAACGCAATCTTGAAGACGAAACACATCTCTCCCAAACCAAAGAAAAAAACAAAAAATAAAAAGAAAGAAAGAAAGAAATAGAAAACTAAAGCAAAAGACTGAACAAATGATGTG
>NC_051423.1:8427669-8430169 GCF_015228065.2 Penaeus monodon | reverse complement strand
GTATAATGGTATAAACGAGAATGAATTATTCTGATGGTAATTAATGCGTTTCGATTTATTTCAATTACATTCATATCAAGTTTAGCTATATTCTATAAATCATTGGAAATCATTCTGCAATATTAGTAAAAAAGGGAAAAAAAAGGAAACAGACCGTTTGCTTCACAATTTAAAAAAAGAGAAAAAAAGAAGAAAAAAAAGAGTTAATGGTAAAAAAAAGAAAAGGTATTTTAAGATGGTATCAATTACACAAAAAAAGAAGGAAGAAAACGGAATACGAAAAGAAAATGGATAAAGAAAGAGAAAACGGGAGACACGTAGGACAAACTCGAAAAAAAACTGTCCCGGGAACCTCCAGCTCGGTAATATCTCTTTCACGCTGAGACAGTTTCTCGTGAGTAAACCAAGATGTGTCATGTTCCATCAGGCGGAAGTAAGTTGTCTGTCGGTAGTTACGCTGCTTCACCTCGCATGTTTTTCCTCGTTGAGGCTAGCCTGCGAAACTTTTCCTCAAACTCCGTAACTTTCCCTGCCTAAACTTTCCCGGAGAGCAGCGAGGCTCAGAGACTCACAGATGGTGTTGGATCCTGCACAGGTGGGGAGGAGGAGGAGGGGGATGAAAAGGAGGAGGAATGAGGCGAAGGGGGAGGGGGAATATGAGGAGGTGGGAGGCGAGAGGGGAGGAGAAAAGGTGGCGAATGGGGGGTTGAAGGAAGGACAGAAGAATCGAAGGGAGAAAGGTGAGGAGGAGAAAAAGGAGGAGAGGGAGACAGAAGAAAGGAAGAGGAGAAGGAAGAATTGGAATAGGAAGAGGATGGAAGAGAACAAAATCAGGAGTAGAAAGGTAAGGAGTAGAATAAAAAAGGAGGAGAGGGAGGGAGCAAGAAGAAGAGGAGAATGAGGAGGAGGTGGGAGGGAATGAGAACCAAAGGGAGGAAAGTGAAGATGAAGCGAAACAGAGTAAAGGAGAGGAGCAGCAGAAGAAGGAAGAGAAGAAGTTGAAAAAGGGAGAGAAGGCACAGAAGGAGAAGTGAAGCAGAGAGAAAGGAGAAGCAGTGAACTAAAGATGAAGAGGAGGAAGGAAGGAGGAAATAAAGGAAGGGAAAGGAGAGGACGAGAAGAGTCGAGTAAGGGACCACAACATGATATAAGGGAAGACGCAACTTAAGCCCAACCAAAAGAGACAGAAACAGGTACAAGCCAAAAGCAACGAATGCAAAACAAGTGAAGGAGAGAAAAAGGGAGAAGGAAATAGACGATTGCCATTCCGAAGAAGAAAAGGGGAAAAAGAGCGGATATAGTGCATGGCAGAAGAGGACTGGAAGGAATTAGATTGTCGAGTGGAAAATAATGAGATGAAACAGGGAAAGAAGAACGGCAAACCTGGAGGAGAGGAGGAGAACAAGGGCGAGTGAGAGAGATAAAAAGAGGATTGATTGACAGAAAGAGAGATAGAAGGAGGGAGGGAGAGTGTGTGAGTGTGTGTAAGAGAGAGAGAGAGAGAGAGAGAGAGAGAGAGAGAGAGAGAGAGAGAGAGAGAGAGAGAGAGAGAGAGAGAGAGAGAGAGAGAGAGAGAGAGAGAGAGAGAGAGAGAGAGAGAGAGAGGAATTGAAAAAGGAAAACAAAGTAACAAAACGTACCATCATTTTCAAAAAAGGTGGAAAAAGACGAAATTACGACCCATCCAAAACCAAACCAAACAAAACCACACATTTTGCCCCAAACAAACAAACAAGAAACATACGACCCGAATGAGTATAAGAGAGAGAAAGTGAAGTAAGTAAAGTAAACATAAAGTAAAGCATAGTCAAAGAGATAGACAGCATGCATTTCGAACTCTCCACGAACGCGAGGAGGCGAATGGAGGGGGAGGGAGAGAGAACGATAGAGCAAGAGAGAGTGACAGCATGATGTATTGACAGCAAGAGTGGGTAAATTGACAGGGAATGATGGCTGACTGACAGAGTTAGTGCGAAGGAACGAGTGATGTATAGGAAGTGAGATAGATGGATAGCTTAGAAAGATGGGAAGATTGATGGAGAAGAGAGAATGATAAAAAGAAATTGATTCGTGATATCGTAGATTTGGATTTTTTTGTAATAAAAGGAACAGAAAAACAAAACACAGGTCGATATAAATGTCAACATATAAATGTAACAAATGAATAAATAAAAAAGAAGTGAAAATGTTATACAGTGATACAACTATTATTGCAGCGAAGCGAATCTTATAATTATATAAGTCTAGCGTGATACATGAATAAAAAAAATGATGCAGGCATAAAAGAAAGAGAATAGATATGATATCACAGAGACATGAATCAAATAAAAGTTGGAAGAAATGAGGAGCTTTTTTTATTCCGAATAAAAGAGAACAGATAGGATTCTGAATAATTCTCGAAAGAAGAAAATGGGTGAACGAAAGGAAAAAATGAATATATAAAAAAATAAAGGAAGAGAGAAAGTATAGAAAATATAGGTATGGACACACAGCCTGACAC
>NC_051423.1:8407669-8415169 GCF_015228065.2 Penaeus monodon | reverse complement strand
AACTGCGCTAGATTGCAGCATTACCTGGAAGGCCATAGCCGGATAGCAGAATTTCGCTAAATCGAAAACACTTGCTGTGGCGGGGAAGCGAAATGGAGAGTGCTGTCCGGCTTTTCAATCGGCTTATCGATTCGTTTGCTCATTCGCGGTTTTTGAAACAGATAGATGAAAGATTAAAAAAAAAAAAAAAAAAAAAAAAAAAAAAAAAAAAAAAAAATGGAAGTATAAATATAAAACTCTAAGCTACGAAAATGGTAAAAAGGAAAAGTGAGAAATAGATATGAAAGACCGAAATGAAATATAAAGATATGAATAGATATAAAAGATATAAAAAAAAGATGTTAAAATAATAGAAATTATCATCGACTTTTGAGGAAGGAAGGATAATCAGCTAAAAAAACAAAAAAATATTTTTTTTCTTTTCTTCTTCTTCATCTTCTTAGTTTCTCTTCATTCCCCAACCAATGGGCAAAAAAAAATATCGTTCCTGCTATTATTTGTTTATTTTCTTTAGCTGCCACTTATAGACCTTAGGGCGAGATTTCAACTGGGCAACATGAAGCATGCAACCTGCCAGCCTTTCAATGACGAATGATGAAGCTTTCAACAGGGAGACGTGTTGCCTGCGACATGGCAAGACTGTTGCTTCATATTGCTCGTACATGACTATTTTGTATTATAACAAAATCGTTTTTTATCCAATTTGATTTCACCTGAGTTAGCGATCTGTGATGTCTGTGCTTAGTGTGGTTTATTTTGGGTTATGTTGCAGTGCTTGCGGAGACACGGAGCAGGTTCTTAAACCTCATCTTAACCTTGGTCGCAAGAAACCTCGTGGCTAATCTCAAATGTGCAACTAGTTTAGCTTGCTTTTACGTTCATTCTCCGGGCGTATGTCCCACATACAAACCTATTTCCTAAATTAATCAACGGACTATACCGCTCTCTTCTCCGTTTTCTTCTTTTTCTTCTTCTTCTTTTTCTTCTTCTTCTTCTTCTTCTTCTTCTTCTTCATCTTCTTCATCATCTTCTTCTTCTTCATCATCTTCTTCTTCTTCTTCTTCTTCTTCTTCTTCTTCTCCTTCTGCTACTCCTACTTCCATTATTTCTTCATCCATGCGGATTTTTTTTTTCTTCGCAGATAGGGCACCAACTCGTAAACGCAAAATTTCGACCCATGTGCTAACTTCCATGGAAAACGTGTTGACACCTTTCGTATGCCACACTCGCGCATGGCACATTTCCTTCTGCTAAATTAGATAACTGATCACAAAAACATAGATCTTTATGAGTAAATGCACGATAAACAAGCTCAACTTTTCTCCTTATGGAATACTCCGCCACACTGACCTCTTCGCTACGGCGTTCTTACGTTACAGAAGCAGAAACAATTATTTTTGAACAACCTTATAATAACCTTTTACAATTGCATCGTCTCGCTCAGCTTCGTTCATCGTTTGAATCCCTCTATGAACTCTGCTTTATCAGAATGTATTAATGATGATAACGGGGATACATACAAACAGTATGGCCCGGTACAAACTATTATGACAATTTGTTAAAATCTTTGAGGTTTACTGCAAAATAATGCTGAAGTAATATATATCCAAGAGAAAATCCTCAGTGACTGCAGATTGTAATGGTATCGTAAATTTTGAAACCATTTACTTTCTGCATCCCATAATTCAATACATTTTTGCCTTGAAAGTGTTAAAAAAAAGTTTACAATAGTTATGGTTCATGCAAATCAAATAAAGTTTTTGATTAATCACACACACACGAACACTTACATAGGCACACACACACACACACACACACACACACACACACACACACACACACACACACACACACACACACACACACACACACACACACACACACACACACACACACACATATATATATATATATATATATATATATATATATATATATATATATATAAGAGAGAGAGAGAGAGAGAGAGAGAGAGAGAGAGAGAGATGGAGAGAGAGAGAGAGAGAGAAAGAAAGAGAGAGTTAGAGAGATTTATACAGTAAACTGATGAGTGTACTAACAAGGAACAGGTAAATATAATCATACATACAAAGTTACCCACTACAGCCTCATCCACAGCCTTTTCTCCTTATCGATCCTTTTCAATTCTTTCACCTCGCCTTTGCCTCTTCCTCCCCCTCCCCCCTCTCCCCTTAACCTTTCTTCCTCCTTCCTTCACCCCTCCCCCCTTCCCCCCCTACTTCCCGAGGTGAAAAAGCGCTCCGTGCTAGTAAATGGAAAATATGTAAAAGAGATAAGAGGGTAAAAAAGAAGAAAAAGAAGACGAAAATAGATGCTCGACGTCTCCATATCTCTCCACGTAAAGAGGCTAAATTTCATTTCATTTATCTTATTCCTCTCTTCCGTTTTCTCTCCTTCTCTCCTTTCTCTTGTTTTTCTCTCTCTCCTTTTTCCGCCGGTTATTCAAAGTGTGAAGAACTTTGGAAACTATGCTTCGGTTTTAGGACAAAGGAAAAAGAAGAAAAAAAAAAAACTTTTCTGCTTTCCTCTGACATCTCCCTAAAGTTAAGACTTTCTTTTCCGTTTTCTTTAAATTTATCTTCGCTATTCAAGATCACGCAAGAAAAATGTATAAGACAAAGAGGTGTAACAGATTTAAAATAACTAAATAAAGACTGATTCCTCTGATTGTTGACTGATAATTATATAGCTTCAAGGTATAATAACGATGATAACAAAAATGGTAATGGTAAAAATGGTAATAAGAATATTTATAACAAAAGTGGGAGGAATAAAAGCAGAATCAGTAGTAATAAAAGTATTATTATTAGTAGTAGTAGCAGTAGCAATAGTAGTAGTAGTCGTAGTAGTAGTAGTAGTTATTGTTGTTGTTGTTGTGGTAGTTGTAAACCTTGTATTAGCGGTAGCATTACTAGTATTTCTAGAAGTAGTAGTAATAGTAGTAGTAATAGTAGTAGTAGTCGTAGTAGTAATAGTAGTAGTAGTAATAGTAGTAATAGTAGTAGTAATAATAGTAGTAGTAGTAGTAGCAATAGTAGTAGTTGTTGTTGTAGTTAAAGCAGGAATAGCATCAGCAAAAAAATAGTAATAATAGTAAACCCTCTCCGCACAAAATGCTTAGCCATAGGATTTCACTGAAACCGCGATGTCATTATGAAGTCAATATTGGAGTCAACGATTTTGCCTCGCCATGATGATGTGAAATTTATGGGTCAATATTCCCTTAAAAAGAAAACTGCAATCGTGCAATAACAATAATAATAATAATGATAATAAAGATGGTAATAATAATACTGATGATAATAATCATGATGATAACAATACTACTACTATTAATGATAATACTGATAATGATGATCGTGGTGATGATGATGATGATAATAATAATAATAATAATGATTATAATAATAATAATGATAATAATAATAATGATGATGATGATGATAACGATGACGATGGTGATGGTGATGATGATAATAATAAAAATGAAAATAATGATAATAATATTAAGGATGATAATAATAGTGATGATAATAATAATAATAATAATAATAATAATAATAATAATAATAGTAATAATAATAATAGTAATAATGATAATTATGATGATGATGATATGAACAATATTAATAATAATGATAATTATGATGATGACGATATGAACAATAATAATAATGATGATAATAATGATAATAACATTAACAATAACAACAAGAACAACAGCAACAACAAGAACAACAACAAAAGCAACAACAACAAGAACAACAACAACAACAACAATAATAATAATAATAATAATAATAATAATAAAAGTACTAAGGATAAAATAAAAATGAAACGGGTGATAATGACAATGATAGCAATAACGATAGTAAAAGCAATGATTAAATGTTGATAAATAACTATAGTAATGGTGATAATAATGGTAATGATAATTATAGTTATAATAATAATAATGGTAACTATGATAATGATAATCATAGTAATGGAGATAATGGTGACAATATTGGTAATAATAATCATAGAAATGGTATTGATAATGACAATATTAATTGTAATAACATCATTGATGATGATACTACTACTACTAATAGTAATAACGATAATAATAATAATAATAATAATAATAATAATAATAATAATAATAATAATAATAATAACAATGAGAGATAGATAAATAGATAGATAGATAGATAAGAGAGAGAGAGAGTGAGAGAGTGAGTGAGTGAGTGAGTGAGTGAGTGAGAGAGAGAGAGGCAGTTACAGTGACAGTGACAGAGAGAGAGAGAGAGAGAGAGAGAGAGAGAGAGAGAGAGAGAGAGAGAGAGAGAGAGAGAGACAAAGAGGGAGAGAAAGAGAAACGAAAGGCTAAAAAAAGAGAGAAAAAGAACTCTCTTTCAAACTTTATAATTACAGAACAGTGAATGAAAATGTTTCGCAACTTACGCAGGACAATGCTAATGCATGCACTTAAAAGATTGCAAGTTGGGGTGGTAACGAACTTTTCAGATGTTGTTTTAGAGAAAGGAGATGCTAACCATAGTGATATCTAGAGTCATTATGATTATTATACAAGTTTATGATGATCATAACGATGGAGATGATAATAAACACGAGGGTAATAACTGTGAGGATGATCCAAATGACATTAATGATATTCATAGCAACTGAAATTGGTGATAACAATGATATCTATAATGGCAGTTACGTTGATCATAAATGATAATGGGAATTATAATGGTATTATAGTAATAATAATAGCAATGATAATAGTGATAATGAAAATGCAATTATAATAATGATAATAGTTACAATAATAATAATGATGATGATGATGATGATGATGATGATGATGATGATGATGATGATAATAATGATGATGATGGAGATGATAATGATAATAATAATAATATCAATAATAATAATAACAATAATAATGATAATGATGATGATGAGGATGATAATAATAATAATGATAATAATGATAATAATGATAATAATAATAATAATAATAATAATAATTATTATTATTATTATTATTATTATTACTATTATCATTATTATTATTATTATTATTATGATAACTATAAAAATAATAATGATAATAACAATAAAGATGACAACAGAAACAATGGTTACACTAACGAAATTACTAGTAATAATAATAATAATTATAACAACTACGACAATAATAATAATAATAATAATAGTAATAATAATAATGATAATGATAATAATAATAATAATGATAATAATAATAATGATGATGAAAATGATAACAATAACTGCACTATCAACACCATCGTTACTATCACCCTCACCCTCACCACCACCACCCTCCTCACCACCACCACCACCCTCCCCACCACCACCACCACCACCCTCCCCACCACCACCACCACCCTCCCCACCACCACCACCACCCTCCCCACCACCACCACCACCCTCCCCATCCCCCCCCCCTCCCCACCACCCCCTCCCCACCACCACCACCCTCCCCACCACCACCATCCCCACCACCACCACCATCATCTCCACCACCACCATTATCATATTCCTACCTCTTTTCATAACTACCTCTGCAACATTTCGATAAAGTGAGCTTCGGAAATCCCGCCAGGGCTTGGCTGGGGCTCCGGCAGTCTAAACAAGGCAGTTCGCTCATAAAGTTGGATTTATTGCAGCGAATAGCCACTTTGGAACTCAATGCTTGTCTCTTCTTTTAAATGTTTATTTAGTCTTTAACGTGTATATGTTATATATATATATTTTTTTTATCTTTTTCTTTTTTTTTCTTTTTTTATATGTATTTGTGTATCAGTGAATATCTGTTTTTGTTTATTTATTTATTTATATCTATTTATCTATCTATTTATCTATTTTAGATAATTGTGATTCAAGACAATGAAAAGAAAGGCCGAAAGAATTTTGGAATCAAAATAAAAGAGAAGAGAAATTAATTGTGTGTGTGTGTGTGTGTGTGTGTGTGTGTGTGTGTGTATACATATATACATACATACATATATACATGTATAAATATATATATATATATATATATATATATATATATATATATATATATATATACGAATAGATAGATAGATAGGCAGATAGATAGTTAGATAGACAGATAGACAGACAGATAGTTATGCATACACACATACATACACACGAATGTTTGTGCACTTATCATGTACATAAAGTGTATGTAAACCTTGACCTTCCTTGACCTGCTGGGATTCTTGATGACCTTGCATGTAAATTAATACAACAATAAACAGTCTGTGAGATCGCCCCCCCCCCCCCTTCTCTCCCACACACAAAAAAAATCATTATGATGATTGCGTTTTTCATTTACCAAATTAGTTCATTTATATTAAATGGGTTTCGTATATGTTTGAGTACATAATTTTATTTATTTATTTATCTGTTTATGTAAATATATAAAAAAAGTTATCATTTAGTGCTGTAAAGTCGGATTTTTTTTTCCTGTTTAATATCATAACAAATTAATTCTTACTTAATATGTATTTTTGCTTCTCTTTATAAGAAATGCATGAAATCATTACGAGAAAAAAATATCAGAAAGAGAGAGAGAGAGAGAGAGAGAGAGAGAGAGAGAGAGAGAGAGAGAGAGAGAGAGAGAGAGAGAGAGAGACAGACAGACAGACAGACAGACAGACAGACAGAGAATGGGAAATGGAGAGAGAATGGGAGAAGAAAAGGGAGATGGGAAAGGGACAGGGAAAGTGAAGGTGGAAGGGAAGAAGGGAGGGATATATATATATATATATATATATATATATATATATATATATATATATATATATATATATATAGTCTCCTTCCATATATATATGTGGATAGAGAGAGAGCGAGAGCAAGAGAGAATGAGAGAGAGAATAAAAGAGAATGAGAGAGAGAGAGAGAAAGAGACAGAGAAAGAGAGAGAGAGAGAGAGAGAGAGAGAGAGAGACAGAGAGAGAGAGAGAGAGAGAGAGAGAGAGAGAGAGAGAGAGAGAGAGAGAGAGAGAGAGAGAGAGAATCATACATACACACAGACCAAAAGACATAAGAAAAAACGAGACAAACAAACCAAACAGAAACGGAGAGACAAACACGGACGGAGGGAAAGAGAAAACGAAAATAAAAAGCAAAGGCAGAGAAAATCCCCATTGGAAACATTTCCCTCAAAATGAAGTTTTAATTATGCGAAAGGCGTATCTTATGACTCTGGTACACAACGCTTTGTTTTTGCTTTTCTTTTTTTTGAAGTAAATGAAGTAACGCACGACTGGTTGCGTTTATGATTCGAAAATGATTTTCGTCATTATGGTTCCCGATTTTTTTTTCTCTCTCTTTCTTCCCTTTTCTATTTTTTCTGTTTTTTTTTTTTTTTCTTTCTTTATAATGATTCTTTCGAACTCATTTTTCTATTGTTTATCTCATATATTTTTTTCTATTTGGATTTTTTCAATA
>NC_051423.1:8397669-8400169 GCF_015228065.2 Penaeus monodon | reverse complement strand
TGACACAATTTCCTTATTCTTCGTACCTAAAGTGTGGAAATAACAAAAACATTAGACTATTTCATGATATTTTCCCTCTCTACGCTCAACATCTTTAAAAAAATGAATAACGAAAGGAAACAATTAAATTGATTCAAAACGACTCCACTGACAGAGAAGAGAGAGAGGAGGAAAGAGCGAGAATAAAAGAATAAGCAAGTGAAAGGAATAAGCGGGTATAAGTAGTCGAAGGGAAAATGGAAATCAACAACTACGCATTACTTGATTGTTGCAAGAATCGAAACTCTGAGGCCTGACCGCCATCGGCAACGCACACAAAATTCTGGGTCATTCTGGCAGCCACAACAATTCCCCAAAACAGCTTCAATGGGTTCGCTCCATGGCAATAACATTAACGGGCTGAAAAATAGTAATAAGCGTGAAGAGGGACAGAGAGAGGAAGAGAGGAAAGAAGTGAGAGTGAAAGTGAGAGAGAAGGAGACAGATAGATAGACAGAGATAGATAGATAGATAGAGATAGATAGATAGATAGATAGAAAGAGAGAGAGAGAAAGAGAGAGAGAGAGAGAGAGAGAGAGAGATAGAGAGAGCATGAGTGAGAAAGAGAGAGAGTCAAGCACCACCAAAGCGTGGTTTTGAAAATCTACGGAGATCCCGCCCCATTTCACTATCTGACAGTCTCGAAAGGTGGTCTTGTTATGCTGCGGCAATTTTTTTTCCATATTTGTATTTGGTTAAAATGTTACATTGCTTTTTGCGTCATTGTTTTTTCCATATTCATTTAATTTTCATGCCTCTTTCTTTCTCTGTGAACGTCTTTTTTCAGTGAAATGTGACCAATTCTCCTGCAAATCAGTAATTCTCAACCTGGGCGGTAACGCTCCCTTGGGATGGCCGTGAGAACTCAGGGGGACGTTAAACACTAACGGCGCAGCGTTTGGGACTGTACTTCCGACCGGCAGTTTTATCGTTCTTTTGTTGTTTACAGGGTGTGTGAGCATGTATATGTGTGTGTGCGTATATATATATATATATATATATATATATATATATATATATATATATATACACATTATATATATATATATATATATATATATATATATATATATATATATATATATATATATATATATATATATACATATACACACACACACACAGATAGATAGATAGATAGATAGATAGAGGGACAGAGAGAGAGAGAGAGAGAGAAAGAAAGAGGGAGAAAGAGAAATGTACAGAAGCAAAAACTATAAAAACGAACTAAACGAAAACGAGAAAGACACAAGTATATAATAAAGGAAGAATTTATTTACGAAGAAAAAATGAAATCCTTACTTTATCCACCCTTCCCCTAAAAAGAAAAAAAAGAAAAAAAAAGCTAACAACATTGTCACCGGCTTTTCCCCAGGAGTCTGAGACTGAAACCTCGCTTCAGAACGGTGGCTGAAATAATCATAGATTCTTTCGGAGAGAACGCTGCAGTTACTGATTACTGATTTCAGCCGCGACAAACATTACGGCAAGCGGATCCACCGTTGCAGGCTGGGGGTTGTTATCAAAGGTAATTCAGTTATGATCATCATTAATGTGTTTATTGATATTGCATTCGACTTTCTCTCGCTGCGGAGATGCTTTTGTGTCAATTTCGGGTGTGCTTTGTGCGACATGCTTGACTGGATCATTATAACGATCAGCGATTAATCATTGTTTACGTGCACAAACACACACGAATTATAATATAAACAACGTGGTGTGTACACACAAAAGGAAACACTGCCGCAATAAGATCAGTAGAAAAACGCGACGCTTCAAACTCGTCCAGCGTTCTTCAGCAGCTACACACACACACACACACACACACACACACACACACACACACATATATATATATATATATATATATATATATATATATATATATATATATATATATATATATATATATATATATATATATAAACAGACAAGCACGAGTGTATTATGTATATAAACAAAAGTATTTATAAGTGTATTTCTACGTTTTTCCCCTTTGTTTGACTGCGTATATTGTATACAAGTCATAAAATACATAATGATATTTTCTGCATCTGGGCATATTTTGCAGCTGTAATGAGATCTTATACGCAGATATTTTAGTGCGAGCCCAAATAGTGACAGCTTTTATGCATTGTTGCAGACTTTGTGGTTGCACAATAGCCCCAAGCAAGCTATGCAGGGCGGAATGAGAGAGCCATGTTACATTTTCTCGCAAATATTTTCTTGATGATGTGAGCGAAATACTTCCTTTGTGTTAGTTATTGATCGTATTATAAACGCCATTACGGTGTAGGGGCCGGATTTTTCGTTTTTTTTTTTTTCTCTCTCTCTCTTTCTTTTTCTTCTCTTAATTCCTCGATTTATTCTTAAAAATCATCGGTTCTTTATCCTTGTTTTCTTTATTCTTCCTTTCCTCTTTTCTTCCTGTTTTTAATTTCTTCCTATTATTATTATTATT
>NC_051423.1:8390169-8392669 GCF_015228065.2 Penaeus monodon | reverse complement strand
GGTGGGGGGGGTGCAGTAACAACGTCCACCCATTAAGTTCGTTGCATATTCATGGTAGGGGGGGGGTCAAGCATAAGGGGAGGGGGAGGGGGAGTCAAGCATAGGGGGGATGGGGAGGAGGAGGGGGAGGGGGGTCAAATGTCATGAAGATATCAATACCATGAACCTCATGGCTTGGGAATGGGGGGGGGGGAGATGAGGTGAAAGACAGGAGATGTAAATGGTTTTTGAGTTGACGTTATGACGATAGAGGAGATCCATTTTTTTTTTTTTTTTTTTGGGGGGGGGGCGGGAGGGAGAGGGGGTGTTGCTCAATTTTCTTGTCATTCGAACTAAATCTAAGTAATTGTACTAAAACAATCAACTAAACATATTTTATAACTATAAAAACATTTAGGCCCGTCGGAGCTTAACTTTCCTTTTTTTTCTAATTCATGAAATTAGTCCAAACTAACTTAACCGAAGTTAACACAACTAGTTTCGCCCGAACTAGCCTTAACTAGTAAAACTCAACCAGAACTCAACTTAACTAATAGAACTAAACTTTCCGGGTTTTTTTCTAATTCATAAAATTAGACCAAACTAACTTAACCGAACTTAAGACAACTAGTTTCGCCCGAACTAGCCTTAGCTAGTAGCGAAGTTATCACAAGCATTTACGAACAACTGCCACACGCTTAATTGCGCAGTCTCGACGCTATCCAATTAGAGAGGAACTGTCAGGCTGATTATCTCTCATAGAAGGCAGTCATCCACCTATTTACGAAACTTGTCGTAAAGAGGTTGCTAATGAGCTTCAACTTAATGAAGGTGGCTAATGAAAAAAAAAGAGAAGAGAGAAAAAAATAAAGGGATAATGTGTTGACGTAGTGATTATGTGAGATTTCTTGAGATGCGGGAAAAGAATGTTGGGGAGAGAGGGAGGTAGAGGGAGCGGAGGGAGAAGGGGAGGGGGTGGAGGTGGGGGAAGGGGTGGAGGGAGAGGGAGGAGGAGGAGGAGGATAAGGATTAGGAGGAGGCAGAGGGAGAAGAGGGAGAAGGGGAAGGGGTGGAGGAGGAGGAGGGGGAGGACGAGGAGGAGAGGGGGAGAGGGAGAAGGAGGAGAGGGGGAGAAGGAGAAGGAGGACATGGAAGAGGAGGAAGTGGAGGAGGAGGATAAGTATTAGGAGGAGGCAGAGGGAGAAGAGGAATAGAGGAGGAGGGGGAGGGAGCGGGAATAGGAAAAAGGAGGGAATGGGAGGAGTAGGAGGACGAGGAGTAGGTGGAGAAGGAGGAGGAGGAAGAGGAGGAGGAGGAGGAAGAAGAGGGGAAGGAAGAAGAGAAGGAGGAGGGAGTGAGAGGAGGAGGAGGAGGAGAGAGAGAGCAAGGGAATGCTGGGTGGGGAGTAGGGGATTTGAGAAGGCGAGGACGTGGTGGGGAGGAGGGGAGGAGATGGGCAGATGCTGGGGTGAGGAGGAGGGGTAGGATGGGGTGGAATGGGGGAGAAGAGGAGAAGGGGTGCGTGGGGAAGAGGGAGAAAAACGGGCGGCGGGTAAATGGAGAGAAGAGAGAAAAAAAAGCAGATGGCAGGGCAGAACAGCAGACGGGTGGGTGGGGAGGAGGGGGGGAGGGGAGGAGGGGAGGAGGGCAGAACAGCAGACGGGTGTGGAGGAGGGAGAGGGAGGGGGAGGGGAGGAGGGGGGGAAAGGGCAGAAAAACGACGGGGGGGGGGGGAGGGGGGAGGAGGGAGGAGGGAGGAGGGAGGAAGGGGAAACAACAAGGGGGGGTGGGAGGAGGGGAGGAGGGGGGGGGGGAGGAGGGGAGGAGGGAGGACGGGTGGGTGGGGAGGAGGGGGGGAGGGGAGGAGGGGAGGAGGGCAGAACAGCAGACGGGTGGGGTGGGGAGGAGGGGAGGAGGGGGAGGGCAGAACGGCGTGTACATCCCCCGAGGCATAACCCACACCTCGCCGCCTAAAAGTTTATGGCTCACTATTTTCTTCTTCTCCTTTTCCCACTCTGTCCGTGATTTATCTTTTCTTCTGTGAATCTCATTATTTTTCTTATTCTTCTTTCTTTTTATTTTCATTATTTTCACTGCTTTTCTTTGTGGCTTTTTCCTCTTTTTTCATCATTATATATCTATATCTATCTATCTATCTATCTATTTATATCTATCTATCCTCTTTTTTTTTCTTTATTATTACTGTTATTTTTTCATCTTTCTATTTTTTCATCTTCTAAAATTTTTTTTAAAAATTTCAATCAGTTTTCAACTCTTTTGAAGGAACCTTTTTTGGTTATGACCCACGGTTTTTTTTTTTTTTATACTTCGAGAGCAAACTTTGAAAGATTTTTCTCCCTTTATTCTTTCACTTTTTTCCCCTTTATATTTTATAATTTTAATAAGAAAAGTTTTCTCGTATCAAAAAATCTATCTGAACTGTCTATCTATCCTATCTGAACAGGGAGTCTATTTTTATGTCTTTCTATCTATCTATCTATCTATCTATCTATCTATCTAT
>NC_051423.1:8375169-8380169 GCF_015228065.2 Penaeus monodon | reverse complement strand
ATATATATATATATATATATATATATGTATGTATATATATATATATATAAGATTTAAAAAATCAGGGTCTTTCGGTTTGTAATGGAATACTGCCTCGACTGAGTTGCATATCAGATATCATATGCAATAAAATTTCTTTTGTTTTATGTGTGTTTGGACGTGGAGTGGGGTAAGGGGAGGGGGAGGGGGAGGGGGAGAATAGGGTATGTGTGGGGAGTGGGGTGGGTATGTGTAGGGAGTGTGTTTGTGTGTGTATGTGTGTGTGATGTGTGTGTATATGTATTTGTGTATGTGAATGTGTGTAATATCTGTCTATGCGTACAGTCTGCGTCTCGTTGCATGTGCGTAAAGCGTGTGACTGTACATGTGTGTAACGTGCGTCTGTGAATGTATATAAAATGTGTGTTTGTGTGTATGTATAATGTGTGTCCATGTGTATATGTGTGATGTGTCTATGTATGTGTTTGGTGTGTGTGTCTTTGTATGTACGTAATTGTGTGTCTGTGAATGTGAATATTTTAATCCGTTTATCTGTGTATCGTATAATGTGTATTTCTGTACATGTGCGCGTGTATAAAAGTGTGTCTGCGCTTGTGTGTAATATGTTTGTTTGTGACGTGCCTGTCTTGGTATACACGTACGAATTGTCATTGAATAAACATACTTAATCACACCGTTGTTGACACGAGAGCTGTCTGCGAACACATTACAACGTCCCCCACCCCCTAACTCGACCTAAAATCTGCGCGTTCTTCATCGCTGCCTCTCTCCCCGTTCGGAATTTCGCCTTGGCAACGATAGAGGCATTCAGGCCATAAGAGCCGAGTGCTGTTGCAATGGCCGGTTAGGAATTAATTCATTCAGATTAGAATTCCGGACGCCGGCTGGCTGCGAAAGCTTGCAGGTCACGTGACCCATTTCCGGCGGGAGACTGATCAGCGAATGACGTCACTCGCTCAAAGTTCGGAACGGGACTAGTGAGCGTTTTCGGTGTAATCGCCTACGCATGTGTGTTTCGGACGCTTACACTAGTGAATTAAATGGACAAACTTTCGTAATGATATTGCCCGTATCTCGGAATTCAGTCGGTTTCCTGTTCATTTCTTTTTTCTTCTTCTTCTTTTCCATCTCCTTCTTCTTCTCTGGTTATGTATTTCCTTATTTGCTTTCAAATGCTTTCCTTTTTCCTTTCTTTTCTCCTCTAGTTTCGTTCTCACATTCCAGTTGTTCTCAACTTTTAGATTTTGTTTTCATTCTTAATTAGAAACGGAATCAAAGTATTTTCTTAGATCCAATGACTTCTACTGGAAGCCGAATAGAGGAAAAAAATAAATGTTTTTTTTTTCTCTGGATAAACATAAATAATTATGGTGATGATGACTGTGGTGATGATGATGATTATGATGATGTTGATGGTGATGGTGTTCGTATTGGTGATGGTGATGATGATGATGGTGACGAGGATGATTTTGTTTATAATGATGATGATACTGATGATACTGATATTGATAATAATAATGGTAATGATGATAATTATGATGACTATTAGGATGATAATGATAATAATAGTAATGATAATGATAATGATGATGACGATTAGTATGATAATGATAATAATAATAATAATGATGGCAGTCCCACATCCCCCTCACCCCATTATCTCCCTCCCCCCCTCCACCCCTTACCCCCCCTTAACCCCACCCCCACCCCCACCTTAACGGCCCCTTATGAACGGCACCCGAGAGCTGCCGGTGGACCGATGTGTTCAAATTCACCTCGACATCCTTGAAACTTTGGCAATCGAGTTTGGATCAAAATTTGCATGCGAACTTGACGAGAAGTGACAGGTGCGCTGGTCAGCCTCGGGGGAGTAACTCGTTCGAATATCATAGATATGATTAATGATTTTGTTTTATTATTATTATTATTATTGTTGTTTTGTATTTTTATTTATTATTTTATATTTTATATTTCTTTTTTTTTTCTTTTTTTGGCGTTTATACAAATCATTTTGTTTTATTTTTCCGACGTAGATTGACCCAGATTCTATGAAAAAAAAACATCTCTGTTACAGAAATAATTCACAATTCACAAATCTCACAATAGCAGAATTCACACAGGAAATGAATTCGAGCTGAAACTAAGCTAAATCTAGTATAAAGGAAAACAAAGTCACACAATTTTACATCACAGATAGATAAATAGATGAATAAATAGACAGAAGAGAAGGTTTCAATAAACTCGCACAAAACCTCTTAGAAAGTATATAAAGACCGAGATTCAAATAATGAAATTATTCAGTTTAACAGTAAGACAGAACTAGAATTTTACGGAAAATAAATCACCAGGTTCTCAGTCCTCACAATACAATAGTAATACCGAATACAACAATAGAATAAATCCACATATGGTTCCACGATACAATTAATCCACAACAATTCTCACACGAATACGAATCCCTTATTTAGAAAATAAATATATAAATAAATAAAACGGAAAAATCCACCTAATAAGATAGATCTATAAAAAAAATAAATCTATATAAAAAAAATCCATGACAAAAATAAATTCGGAAAATAAACCCGCAAAATAAATCCGCAAAATAAATCCGCAAAATAAACCCGCAAAATAAACCCGCAAAATAAACCCGCAAAATAAACCCGCAAAATAAATCCGCAAAATAAACCCGCAAAATAAATCCTCGAAGGACTAGATTATTACTCAGATCCAACCCTGGAACACGATCCGGATTTAAACATTTGAAAACGCCAAGAGACAGAAATAAATAAATAAATAAATGAAAAATAAATTAACAAATAGAGAGATAATAAATGAATAAATAAACAAAAAAATGACAATACATAAACAAATTCATAAATAAATAACTGAATTAATGAATGAATAAATAAATAAATAGATAATAAATAAATAAATAAATAAAGAAAGAAAGAAATAAACAAATAAATGAATATACAAACAAACACATAAATATATATATAAATAAATAAACAGACAAATAAATAAATAGACAAACAGATAAATAAGTAAATATAAAAAAAAACATACAAACAAACAAACAAAAACAAACAAACAAACATACATACATACAAACAAAAAACAAACAAACATACATACAAACAAAAACAAACAAAAACATACAAGCAAGCAAACAAACAAACATACATACAAACAAAAACAAAGAAAAAAACATACAAACAAACAAAAACAAACAAACAAACAAAACAAAAATAAAAAGTTATAAAAATTGCCTGATTTCAAGACGGTTCTCTAGCGACGCGAAACCTGCAACACGAGGCCGGCTTGGCAACAGCGAGGGGATTTCAGCAAAGCGATTTGAATAATCTAGATTTCGAAATTATGACGCCAAAGTTTGTTTCGTGGGGAGGAGGACACCGAGGGTAGGCCTACTCGAGAGAGGCATCTGAATTTTGCAAAGCCTACGAGGCGAGTAGGCCGGTTGCAAGGAAGGAGGGAAGGGGAGAGTGTGTGGTTTCTAGGATTAGGCTCGTTGTCATTTTTAGTTGGTGTTGGGGTTGTTGGTGTTGGTGTTATTACTAATTAGTATTAGGGTTGTTGGTGTTGTTATTTTTAGTTAGTATTAGGGTTGTTGGTGTTGGTGTTATTTTTAATTAGTATTAAGGCTGTTGGTGTCGTTGTTATTATTGATTAGTATTAGGGTTTGTTGATGTTGTTATTTTTTATATTATTTGGTATTAGGCTCGTTGGTTACTGTTGTTATTATTACTTGGTATTAGGGTTGTTGGTTATTGTTATTGATTTTATTTGGAATTACGTTTTTCGATATTGTTATTATTATTATTTGGTATTAGGGTTGTTGGGATTGTTATTATTGATATCATTTAGTATTAGATATATTAATATTGTTAGGTTTGACGCCGACGATAATGGGGATAACTTCTCATTTCATTTATCGTTATTGGTAGTGTTCATAATTGGTTTTGTTATTATTATTATTATTATTATTATTATTATTATTATTATTATTATCATTATCATTATTATTATTATTATTATTATTATTATTATTATTGTTATTATTATTATTATTATTATTATTATTATTATTATTATTATTATTATTATTATTATTATTATCATTATTTATATTATTATTATTATCTCACTTATCATTATCATTATTATCATTATTGCTATCATCATTACCTTTATTGTTGCTGTTATCATCACTGTCCTCACGATCATTATCATTACTAACTTCACTATCATCTTTATCATCATTACTACTATAATTATCATTAATATTAATATCATTATCATTATCATTATCATTATTACTATTACTAATAGCATTGTTGTTATAATAATTATTATTAGTAGTAGTAGTAGTAGTGGTAGTAGTAGTATTATCATTATAATTATCATTATTATTATTTATTTATTATTATTATTATTATTATTATTATTATTATTATTATTATTGTTGTTTTTATCATTAATATCAATATTATTATCATTATCTTTGTTATCAGTTTCGTTTTAATAATGATAATAATATCAACAACGACAGCAAATATAAATAATAATAATAATGATGACAATGATAACAATAATGATAATGATGACAATCATAATAATATTGATAATAAATGATAATGATTATAGTAATAGTAATAATGATAATTATTATCATTATCCTTGTCATTATCATTATCATTATCATTTTTTTTCATTATTATTATCGTTATTATTTATTTTCATTAATATTATTAGTATCATTATTATTATTATTGTTGTTGTTGTTGTTGTTGTTATTATCATCATTATTGTTATTATTATTATTATTATTATTATTATTATTATTGTCCTCATCATCAGTAATTATAATATCATCATTAATATTATCATATTTATAATTATTGTTATTAACGTTATTATTATCATCATCATCAATATTATTATTGTTATCATTATAATCATTGCCATTAACATTATCATAA
>NC_051423.1:8337669-8342669 GCF_015228065.2 Penaeus monodon | reverse complement strand
GAAAGAAAAGAGAGAGACTGAGAAAGACAGAGAAAGAGACTGAGAAAGAAAGACAGAGAAAGAGACTGAGAAAGAAAGACAGAGACAGGCAGGCGGAGACGGAGAGAGACTAAGAAATAAAGAGAGAGACTGAGAAAGAAAGAGTGAAAGAGAAAGTCAGACTGAGACAGACGGAGACAGAGAGAAACTGAGAAAGAGAGGGAGTGAGAAGGAGAGATAAAGAGAGCGAAAGAGAGCCAGACAAAGAGACAGAGGCAGAGAAAACAATAGAAAGAGACAGAGAAAATAAAAAATCAACCTCGCCACACCCATGTCCGGATGAACGAAAATCCCTTCCTCACTCAAGTAACGAAACCGATCCTCCGAACACCAGTAACATCACCCTCGAGGATGCCAAACCAGGATGAGTAATAGCTACACGATCGTGTCCAAGGGGAGAGATAATATCCTAAGAAGATAGTTCCCAAGGCAGGCCATTACCCTTCGCCCTGGAGACATCAAGCCAAATGTTCTCAGGCGCTGTCTTTCCCCGGCATTCTAACGGCTCTCATCACGCCCGCTCTCGCCCGCTCTCGCCCCCTCTCGCCCGCTCTCGCCCGCTCTCGCCCGCTCGCGCCCGCTCTCGCCCCCTCTCGCCCACTCTCGCCCGCTCTCGCCCGCTCTCGCCCCCTCTCGCTCACTCTCGCCCGCTCTCGCCCGCCCGCTCTCGCCCCCTCTCGCCCGCTCGGCACTTGGGTCTCGGCGAGATTGGTTGAAGGTCGGGAGGAGAAGGCTAGGTCGCTGTGAGGGCTCGCTTTGTCTCTATCGTGTATTTTTCTTTCATTCTTCTGCCTTTTCCTTTTTTTCTCTCTCTCTTTCTATCTCTTCCCTTTTTAGTTTTTTTTTTTGGGGGGGGGATGGGGGAGGGGTCAGGATTCGTTTTTTGTTGTTGTTTTTTTCGTTTTGGCGTTGATGTTGTATTGTGATGTACTTTGTCTTCTTTTCGGTGTTTTCGTTACCTCATTTCACTATTTCTCTCTCTCTCTCTCTCTCTCTCTCTCTCTCTCTCTCTCTCTCTCTCTCTCTCTCTCTCTCTCTCTCTCTCTCTCTCTCTCTCTCTCTCTCTCTCTCTCTCTCTCTCTCTCTCTCTTTGTCCTTCCCACTTTCTCCCCTCATCTCCTTCTCTCCCCCTCTCTCTCCTTGCCAATACTCTCCCTCTCCTTCCTCCCCCCTTCCCTCACAATGCCTCCCTCTCTCTCCTCCTACTCCCTTCCTCCCTCCCTCTCCTTTCACCCCCCCTCCCTCTCCTTCCTTCTCCCTCCTTCCTTCCCTCTCCTCTACCTGTCCCTCTCCCTCTCCCTCCTTTCCTCTCCCTCCTTCCCTCTCCCTCCTCCCTTCCCTCCCTCTCCCTCCGAGGGAACATCGGCGTCGGCAGTCGCCCTCCAACCACAAGGATCCGACAAAAGAGTTGCGTCAACCCTCAGCAGCGGAATCCAGAGAGCACGCAAGAGAGGGAGAGGAAGAGATCTTGTGATGGAGACAGAGAACAGGGAGGAGCTTCGAGGAATCGAACGCGACTTGAGACTCTAAACTACTTAATACCTTTTGATTCTGTGTCATTTCAGCTTAATGCTATCGGATGCCTTACGACGTATTAACAACACCTTTAGACGATATAGATTGTTTTTATATAATATGCCCTGAAGATATTCACTGATAATGCTTGTAAGAAATAGGTTATCAATTTATTATACATTTAGCCATCATAGTATTTGATAATGATACTTTGAGAAACAAGGTGCCATTGTATTGTAATTACTATGCAAGATACCCTTTGACACTCAGATATTCTGTGATAGCCTGTGAGCAAGTATACGGTTTGGTAATTCCTTCAACGTTGAATATTTTCCTGGTATGTTTATACACCGAGACGATCATCGAATTTCGTCATGTAATGTCATGCAAAGAGAGGGTAGATGTGAAAACCGTGCAAGTAAATGGTCTCTGCAAGTTGGTACAGGGAAATTCAGGAATGCTGTGTCGCTGTCCATAACGAAGCGGGTACATGGAGCGCCCTTGTAATCGAAAGTCGTGGTGGAATATATGGCATGCGACGCTTAGCACTGGAAAGGACAGGTACTGAAAAAGGTATATTAAATGTTATCAGGTCGAGAAAAAAGCTGGTAGCTAGGAAAGACTATTGGTATGTACCTTTCAAAGGGGATTATCATAATCTATGAAGACAGAATGTAGAAAAAATGTAAAAAAAAAGAATCATCAGGCTCTTCGGATATGCAGGGTATCAAGGATAATAAGAATATTCATCCGCTGAAAAAGGAGGGGGGGGGGAGCTTAAGCATAGCTCTCCTTTTCAAAGAAAACGGATCACAGTTGAAAAAGAAAAACGGGGTAAACCAAAAAGAAAGAAAGAAAACGCAGTTTCAAAAGAGCAGCTTGCAAGTGGGGAAGATTAGTCTCTTGAGAAGGGGATTGAGAGAGGAAAAAAATATACCAGGATGGTTTTTGAAGTATGTGATGGCGTATAGATGGAGAAGAGAAGATGTGGGGGAGAGCCTTCCCTTTGTTGATCCGGGAGTTTGAAGAGAACAGAAGTGGTGAGACGAGGGTATCAGAGGCTGTACTGATGCGTGTGCAGATTATTATATCTATGAGTGTAGATGCGTGTGTGTGTGTGTGTGTGTGTGTGTGTGTGTGTGTGTGTGTGTGTGTGTGTGTGTGTGTGTGTGTGTGTGTGTGTGTGTGTGTGTGTGTGTGTGACGAACGAGCGAGCGAACGAGCGAGCGAGAGAGAGAGAGAGAGAGAATGAGAGAGAGAGTGAGCGAGAGAGAGAGAGAGAGAGAGAGAGAGAGTGTGTGTGTGTGTGTATGTGTGTGTGTGATGTCTCCCGCATGCGATAAAAGAACTATAGAGAGAAGGAAGGGAGAGACAGGGGGATTTTTTTTTTAACAAACACACTGTGCTTTCTGTGTATAAAAAGATCACCCTATATAGACAACACAACCCCGTGTGTCTGTGACAAGCATGAGAGACCATAACAGAAAAGAAAGATTAGGAAAAAGAGAGAGAGAGAGAGAAGCAAGAAAAAAACGGACAATGAAGGAAGAAAAATGAAACAAAGAGGAAAGGGAAAGAGAAAATGAGAAAGGAGGGGGGGAGAGAGGGAGAGAAAGAGATAGAATGAAAGAGAGTTAAGGAGAGAGCACGAGCTAAGTGTTCCGGGAAAGGGGGGAGGAAAGCTACTGGAAAAGATTCTTAAAGTTTCACGCTGGATGAGTACGAAATGCCTTTTTCACCCTTATGAATTCTTATCGTTAGGGTTTTGTTTTGTTTTTTTCTTTCTTTTTGGTGTATTTGGGTTTATTTACATCAAAGTTTTTTCCGATTTTTTTGTTTATCCCTGTATTCGTTTTTCTTGCTCTGTTTCTTCTTTACTCTTTCTCCTTCTCTCTCTCTCTCTCTCTCTCTCTCTCTCTCTCTCTCTCTCTCTCTCTCTCACACACACACACACACACACACACACACACACTCACTCACTCTCATTCTTACTCTTCCTCTCCCTCCAACTCTCACTCTCCCCCCTCTCCCTCTCCCTCTCCTCCACCCCTCTGTCTCTCTCTCTCTCTCTCTCTCTCTCTCTCTCTCTCTCTCTCTCTCTCTCTCTCTCTCTCTCTCTCTCTCTCTCTATCTATCTATCTATCTCTCTCTCTCTCTCTCTCTCTCTCTCTCTCTCTCGCCTAAGAATATGGAAAAGAACCGTCTCAGAATCTTGCATGCTATTTACGGCAAAAAAAGTTAAATTACAAATGAAATATTTCCCCCCTCCCTTCCTTCTCCCTCCTTCCCTCTCCTCCCTCCCTCCTCCCTTCCCTCCCTCTCCCTCCTTCCCCCCTCCTCCCTTCCCTCCCTCTCCCTCCTTCCCTCTCCCTCCTCCCTCCTCCCTTCCCTCCCTCTCCCTCCTTCCCTCTCCTCCCTCCCTCCTCCCTCCTCCCTCCTCCCTCTCCCTCCTTCCCTCTCCTCCCTCCCTCCTCCCTCCTCCCTTCCCTCCCTCTCCCTCCTTCCCTCTCCTCCCTCCCTCCTCCCTCCTCCCTTCCCTCCCTCTCCCTCCAACCTCAAGGATCCGACAAAAGAGTTGCGTCAACGACCAAGATAAAATAACGTTGGACTTAAAATACTGAAACGTTTTCCTTATGGATCGTATAGTTGCTTCATTTTTTCTGTCATATATATTTTTTTTATCATGTTTTTCTTCTTATTATTGTCTTCCTTTCTTTTTTTTTCTATCGTGTTTTTCTTCTTTTTTATTTACTTCTTTTCTTTTTATTTCTATAATTTTTTCTTCTTTTATTTGCTTCTTTTTTCTTCTTTCTATCACGTTTTTCTTCTTTTTTATTGTTTTCCTTTTCATCTTTTCTCTGTCATCTTTTTCTTTTTTATTATCTGTTTTTCTTCTTTCTTTCTCTCATGTTTTCCTTCTTTTTTATCATGTTTTTCTTCTTTCTATTTTTTGTTCATGCTATTTTTGTTTCTTTTTCTTTCTCTCATATTTTGTTTTTCTTTTTACCATGTTTTTTTTTCTTCTTCTTCTTTCTAAAGTGTTTTTTTCTTCCTTTTTTTATCTTCTTTTTCTTCTTTTTTATCTTCTCTTTCTTTCCCTCGTGTTTTCCTTCTTCTTTCTAAAGTGTTTTTTTCCTATATATTTTTTTTCTTTTTCTGGGATGCGTGTTATCTAAATAGCTTAAGACCTTGAGACTGCTACTTTGTACGGGTTTTTATTTGCGTTTATAATTTTGCAGTTTTTGTAGTACATTCTTCAGTATATCAGTATTTCTTTCTGCGTGTGAATGAACGCGTTTTTGCGTGGAAAAGGATGTGTCCATTCATAACCATCGTGCTGTTTTGTTGTTGTTTCTTTGTTTCCTTCTTTTGCGCGTATTTTTGCGAGTGTCTCTCTCTCTGTATATCTCTCTATCTATCTATCTATCTATGTATCTATCTTTCTT
>NC_051423.1:8317669-8330169 GCF_015228065.2 Penaeus monodon | reverse complement strand
CCTTCCATCCCCCACACAACCCCCCTTCCATCCCCCCACACAACCCCCCCTTCCTTCCCCCACACAACCCCCTTCCATCCCCCACACAACCCCCCCTCCATCCCCCTCACACCCCCCTTCCATCCCCCACACAACCCCCTTCCATCCCCACACAACCCCCCCTTCCTCCCCCTCACAACCCCTTTCCATCCCCCACACAACCCCCTTCCCCCCCCCACACAACCCCCCCCTTCCATCCCCCACACACCCCCCTTCCATCCCCCACACAACCCCCCTTCCATCCCCCACACAACCCCCCTTCCATCCCCCTCACAACCCCCTTCCATCCCCCACACAACCCCCCCTTTCCCCATCCCCCACACACCCCCCTTCCACCCCCCACACAACCCCCCTCCATCCCCCCACAACCCCCCTTCCATCCCCCCACACAACCCCCCTTCCATCCCCCACACAACCCCCCTTCCATCCCCCACAACCCCCCTTCCATCCCCCACAACAACCCCCCTTCCACCCCCCACCCAACCCCCTTCCATCCCCCACACAACCCCCCTTCCATCCCCCACACAACCCCCTTCCATCCCCCACACAACCCCCCCTCCATCCCCCACACAACCCCCCTTCCATCCCCCACACAACCCCCTTCCATCCCCCAAACACAACCCCCTCCATCCCCCCACAACCCCCACCCTTCCACCCCCACACAACCCCCTTCCATCCCCCACACAACCCCCCTTCCATCCCCCCCCACCACCCCCTTCCATCCCCCACACAACCCCCCTTCCATCCCCACAACAACCCCCCTTCCATCCCCCCACACAACCCCCTTCCATCCCCCCACAACCCCCCTTCCATCCCCCACACAACCCCCCTTCCATCCCCCCACAACCCCCCTTCCATCCCCCACACAACCCCCTTCCATCCCCCACCAACCCCCCTTCCATCCCCCACACAACCCCCCTTCCATCCCCCACACAACCCCCTTCCATCCCCCACAAAACCCCCCTTCCATCCCCCACACAAACCCCCCTTCCATCCCCCACACAACCCCCCCTTCCATCCCCCACACAACCCCCTTCCATCCCCCACACAACCCCCCTTCCATCCCCCACACACCCCCCTTCCATCCCCCACACAACCCCCTTCCATCCCCCACACAACACCCCCTTCCATCCCCCACACAACCCCCCTTCCATCCCCCACACAACCCCCCTTCCATCCCCCACACAACCCCCCCTTCCATCCCCCACACAACCCCCTTCCATCCCCCACACAACCCCCCTTCCATCCCCCACACAACCCCCCTTCCATCCCCCAAAACAACCCCCCTTCCTCCCCCACAAAACCCCCCCTTCCATCCCCCACACAAACACCCCTTCCATCCCCCCACACAACCCCCCTTCATCCCCCCACAACCCCCCTTCCATCCCCCCACACAACCCCCCTTCTTTTCCCCACAAAACCGCCCGCTTGCTTCCACCCCACACAACCCCCCTTCCATCCCCCCACACAACCCCCCTTCCATACCCCACACAACCCCCCCTTCCATCCCCCACACAACCCCCCTTCCATCCCCCACACAACCCCCCTTCCATCCCCCACACAACCCCCCTTCCATCCCCCCACACAACCCCCCTTCCATCCCCCCACACAACCCCCCTTCCATCCCCCCACACAACCCCCCTTCCATCCCCCACACAACCCCCCTTCCATCCCCCCACACAACCCCCTTCCATCCCCCACACAACCCCCCTTCCATCCCCCACACAACCCCCCTTCCATCCCCCACACAACCCCCCTTCCATCCCCCACACAAACCCCCTTCCATCCCCCCACAACCCCCCTTCCATCCCCCCACAAAACCCCCCCCTTCCATCCCCCACACAACCCCCCTTCCATCCCCCCACACAACCCCCCTTCCATCCCCCCACACAACCCCCCTTCCATCCCCCACACAACCCCCCCTTCCATCCCCCACACAACCCCCCTTCCATCCCCCACACAACCCCCCCTTCAGTCCCCCCACACAACCCCCCTTCCATCCCCACACAACCCCCCTTCCATCCCCCACACAACCCCCCTTCCATCCCCCCCCCGTTCCACCCCCACCCCCCCATTGAATCCCACTAACCCCCTCCCCCCACCCCCCACCCCCCACCCCAAGGATTCCAAGAGCCCGCGAAGACAACAGTTAATGACCCGCCATCGGGGCAGGAATCCTCTCCCGGGCGGGTCATTCCAGCGTTAATTGACCCCCTTTCCTCGCCACTGGCTTCATCACCGCCCACCGCATTTTTGGGGTAATGGCCGCGTCGCCGAGGGTCGAGGGGGCCTCGTAGCAACGTCCTCTTCCTTGGGGGGCCCCTCCTCTTCTTCCTCTTCTTCTTCTTCTTCTTCCTCCTCCTCCTCTTCTTCTTCCTCTTCTTTTTCCTCCTTCTCCTCTTCTTCTTTCTATTCTTCTTCTCCTCCTTCCTCTTCTTCTTCCTCTTCTTTTTCCTCCTCCTTCTTTTCTTCTTTTCTTTTTTCCCTTTGGGTGGTCCCCCTTTGGGTTCTCCCCCTCCTCTTCCCTTCTTCTCTCCTTTCCTCTCTTCCTTGGTTCTCCTCCTTTTTTTCCTCTTTTCCTTTCGGTGTCCTCTTTGGATCCCCACTTTTTCTCCTCCTCCTCCTCTTCCTTTTCTTTCCTCTCGCCCTTTTGTTTGGTCCCCCTTGGACTCCCCTTTTCTTCATTCTTTTATCTTCCCTTTTTGCCCTTTCCTACCCCGTCTCCCTCTCTCTCTTCTCTTCTCTTTCTGTCCTCTCTCTCTCTCTCTCTCTCTCTCTCTCTCCTCTCTCTCCTCTCTCTCTCTCCTCTTCTTCTCCTCTCTTCCCCCTCCCTCTTTTTTTCTCTCCTCTCTCTCCCCGCTCTTTCTCTCTCTCTCTCTCTCTTCCTTCTCTCTCTCTCCTCTCTCTCCCCCTCTCTCTTCTCTCTCTCCTCTCCCCCTTTTCTCTTTCCTCTTACACTCTTCTCGCCGCTAAGGGTCTTAAAGGGGACCTGAAATACATTTCAGTGGATTTTAAGGGGTATTTTTTTTTTATCTCTCAATTTTTTCTTGAAGACGTGAGTGTTGTTGTTATGTGTGTGTGTGTTGCGTGTTTTTGTGTGTGGTGTGTTGTTTGTGTGTGTTTTGTGTGTTGTGTGTGTGTTGGTGGTGGTTGTTTTGGTGTGGTTGTGTGTTGGTGTGTGTGTGTGTGTTGTTGTGGTGTGTTTGTGTGTGTGTGTGTGTGTGTGTTGTTTTTTTGGGGGTGTTTTTGTGTGTGTGTGGGGGTGTGTGTGTGTGGGTGTGGTTTGGGGTGGGTGTTGTTGTGTGTTGGTGTTGTGGTGGGTGTTGGTGTGATTGTTGTGTGTGTGTGTGTTTGTGTGGCATTTATGATACATTATCAGTATACTGCATATCTCCAATGTTCTCTGCCCCCCCTGATTGTTGTTTGCGATCGTCTGTCACACTGTCTTCTCTTATCTTCTTCTCTGTTATTGTCTTTCTATTCCCCTATTATCCTCCGGTCTGCCCCCCGTCTTTTTTCTATATGTCTTTAATCTATTTACATGTCTATTTTCTGTCTTTTCCTTCTTTCTCTCTCTCTCTCTCTCCCTCCCCTTCTATCTATCTACCTACTATCTATTATCTATCTCTATCTCTCTCTCACTTTCTCAAATCTCGTTTTTTTTTTCTCTCCCCTCTCTCTTTCCCCCTTTTTTCTACTCTACCCTCTAACCCCTCTTTTTTCCGTCCCTTTCTCTCCCCCCCCCTTCCTCCCTTCCCCCTCTTTCCCACCCCTCCCTCCCTCCTCCTTCCCTCCCTTCAACCCTCTCTCCCTCTCTTTTACCAAACGTTCCCTTCCTCCTTTTTCCCTCCCTCCCTCCTTCCTCCCAAATTCCCCATCTCCCTCCTCCCTCCCTTTCCCCTCCTTCGCCAAAAAAGTTCCTTTTCCTCCCTTTTAAACCAAAACGTTCTTTCTCCCTCTCCACCCTCCAACTTTCCCCCTCCTTCCCCCCCATTCCTACCTCCCTCCCCCCCTCCCCCCCTTCCTACTCCCTCCTCCCTTTCCTCTCCTTCTCCCAAAACGTACCCTCCATTCCTTTTTTCCAAAAATTCCTTCTCTACCTCCTCCCTCCCTCTTTCACCCCTCCTTCCTCCATTCCTACCCCCCCCCCCCCCCCCCCACCTTCCAATCTCCCCCCCCCTCCTCCCACCCTTCCAATCTCTCTCCCCCCTCCCCCCCCCCCCCCCCACCCTTCAAACTCCCTCCTCCCTCCTCCCCCCCTTCCTATCTCCCTCCTCCCCCCTTTCCTCTCCTTCTCCCAAAAGTTCCCTCCCCACGCGGGGCGGTACTCTACCCCAAGAAACAGCCAAAAGCAAACTTTTAACAGGATTTTCTCATTAGGGGTGGAAGGAGGGTTAACACTACAGTAAATTCGGTGATGAAGGTTTTTTCTTTTTGTTGGTTTTCTTTTTTCTGTTTCGTTATATTTTCGGGGTTTGGGGGTGTCCCTGGTTTTTGTGTATCTCTCTTTTTTTTTTTGTTTTTTTTTTCTGTTTTTTTTTCTTTTTTTTTTTCTTTTTTTATGTCATCCGTTTTTTTTACCGTGTAATTTAAATAATTTTTGGGTTATTGTTATGTTGGTAATTTTTTTGGTTTTTTATGTTTTATTCTTTTGGTATATCATCTAACTAGAGTATATTTTCTCTGTTTTTTTTCGTTATATAGTACATAATGGCAGGTAGAAGATTAGCGGTAAAAGAGATGGTGAACTAGTCCCTCATTTAACGATTGAAAAATAGTCTATAAAACCCAAAAAACGTACATATTAAAAAGTGTGAATGAAACCAACGGACTTGGCAAAGTAGGAACAGCTATGGAGTACCCGATTGTCCTCCGAGTCATACTCAAACACGGCACGTCAGTAATTATTTTTTTCATGATAATGACAGTTATGATAATATAGTAATATGACAAAAACAGTTATGAAAATAAGGAAATTTAAATGATTATAACAATTATGATAATAATGAAAAAATGATAATTATAATGATTATAAAATAATAATGGTGATAACAATTTTAAATATTAATGATAATGATATGATAATAATGAAATGATATTAATAATTGTAATAAAAATGATAACAATAACAAAACAATAATAACTGAAATTATGATAATAATGATAATATTGATAATAATGTTTGATAATAATAACAATAATAATGATAAAAAGTCTAAACATGCAGTGATCACAGAGCCAGTTTACAGCAAGTATATTTCATAACATCAATAAAATTCCCAGCACAGGCCACCCCGGACTGAACCTTTAAATAAGATATAAGTGATGTTTAAGGCACACCTCTCCATATGTAGATCAACCCCCCCCCCCCCAAAAAAAAAAAAAAAAAAAAAAAAAAAAAAAAAAAAGCACACATTCCGAATTTCCTTTAAGGGAGTGTCACGTAAGATTACGGATAAAGGGTCATTAGAATAGTAATAATAGAATAATAGTAGCAGTAGCAATAGTAGCAGTAGTTTGTAGTAGCAGTAGTTTGTAGTAGACGTAGTATTCAATAGCAGTAGTAGTAGAGGCCAGTAGTAGTAATACTATTAGTAGTAACAACAGTAGCATGTGTGTTGTTAATCATAGTATAGTAGCAGTAGTAGGAGTTGTAGCAGTAATAGTAGTATTCATAATGGCAGCAGAAGTATTAAAGGAAATAACGAAAACAGAAATATGAATTTTATAGTATCGATGAGGAAGAAAAAAAAAAAAGTAGAAGAAAAAGTAAAAGGAACGAAAGGAGAAAAAGAATAAATAAATAAATAAATATATTATATATATATATATATATATATATATATATATATATATAATATATGTATATATATTTGTGTGTTGTGTGGTTTGTGGGTGTGTGTGTGTGTGTGTGTGTGTGTGTGTTTGTGTGTGTGTGTGTGTGTGGTGTGTGTGTGTGTTGTGTGGTGTGTGGTGTGTGTGTTGTGTGGGGTGTGTGGTGTGTGTGTTGTGTGGTGTGTGTGTTGTGGTGGTGTGTGTGTTGTGGTGGTGTGTGTGTGTGTGTGGTGTGTGTGTGTGTTGGTTTTGGTTATTAAAATATATTAATATATATATAATTTTATATATATAGTATATATATACAAAAAATTTTTTACATATATACATATATATATATTAATATATATAATATTATATATATATATAAAAAATATATAATTAAACAATATATATATATATACAAAATATATTTTAAACATATATATATATATTATATATTTTATAATTATATATATATATTAGATATTTTATAAATAAAATAGCCCAGATAGATAGATTAGAATATAAAATACATACAAAACACACACTCTGAAAAGGAGAAAGAAGGAACAAAGAGTTTACAAAACCGGGGGATTACGGCCTTTCTCCGCCCCCCAAAAAGCCATCAGCAGGGAGAGCCTCGTCGGAAAGCTAATGCAGAAAACCCTGACGGGGGGGAAAATGGTTAGGGGCGAGGGAAGCTGCTAGGGTTTGGCGGGGGCCCTAAACCCCGGGCCCAAGGCGAAAAATTTGTATTGGGAAAAAAAAAAAAGGTCCATTCTTTGGCAAAAGGGGGGTTTCTTATATATAAAATGAGTTTTAAATTTTACAGACCAACGTAAATACAATCACATATTTTATATATGGGGTTAAAATATGTGGGGTTGATATATATTAATATATAATATATATATATATTATATATATTAAATATATTATAATTTTTGTGTGGCGGGGTTGTTTGTGTGTGTGTGTTGTGTGTTTGTGGTGTGTGTGTGTGTGTGTGTTTGTTTTGTGGGGGGGTGTGTGTGTGTGTTATGGGGTGTGTTTTAAAACCCGCGCACCACACGCACACACCCCACCACACACACCCCAAAACACACACCACCCCCAAAACACACCACCCACACACACACACACCCCACACACACACACAACACATAAAATATTATTATATTTTATATATATATATTATATATTATAATATTTATATATTATATTTATATAAATAAATTTTAAAATTTTTTTATTTATTTTTATTTATTTTTTTAAATTTTTTTTATTTATTTATTAATTTTTATATATTATATATTATATATATATTATTTATATATATCTATATTATATATATATATATATATATATATTATGTATGTTGTGTGTGTGTGGGGTTATACACGCACAATGTATATATATTATATAACATACATACATATATACGTGAATTATAAACAACACACACACAAACACCCCAACACACAAACAAAACACACCACTATAATAACATTATATTATATTATATATATATTTTATGGTTTAATAAAATTTATATAAAAATTATATTATATTATGTATAATATATATATGTGTATATTTTAATATTATTATATATAAAATTATATATAATATATAATTTTAATATATATATAATATATTTATATATATTTTTCATATTTTTTATAACATGCAATTTCCCGCGACCACCTTTGCAGGGCACCCAAAAAAACTCAAAACCTTTTCCCCCCCTTTTCCCAAAACCCAAAAAACCGAAAGCAAATGCCCCCCCCCCTCCCCCTTTTCCCCTTTTTACATTAAAGTCTTGAATTTAAATATAACTATAACTCGAATTCGTATTGCCTCTGGGACGGGAAGGCTTTTTAAAAAACAGCCTATCTCGCCCGGGGGCGTAAAAGCTTTATAAAGGGAAAAGGGGACCGGGGGGTTTGCTGCCTTTTTACTTTCCCCCTGATTCAATCCCCCCGGGGGGGGAGGGGTGAGGAGGGGAGGGGGGAAAGGGTGAGGGGGGGAATAGGGGGGAGAGGAAGGGAATGGGAGGGGGCGGGGGGGCAGGGAGGGGGGAAAAGGGCCCGGAAGGGAGGGAAATGGGGGTGGGGAAGGGAGGGGGGGGGAGGGACAAGGAGGGGGGGAGGGAATGGGCAGGGAGGGGAAGGGGAAATTTGGGGGGGGGCAGGGGAGGGGGAAAAGGGGCGAGGGGGGGAATAAGGGGGGGAGGGGAAGGGAATGGGAGGGAAAAGGGGGAGGGGAGGGAATGGCAGGGAATGGGGGAAAATGGCAGGGAGGGGAAGGGAATGGGAGGGGCGAGGAGGGAGGGGGGAAAGGGCAAGGGGGGAAAACAGGGGGAAAGGGGAAAGGGAAGGGGAGGGCCCGAGGGGGAAAGGGGGAAGGGCGGAGGGGAATAGGTGGGAGGGGAAAGGGGAAATGGGGGGGGCGAGGAGGGGGGGGGGAAGGGGGGGGAAATGGCAGGGAGGGGGGAGGGAAAAGGGGGAAGAAAAGGGATAGGAGATGGGGAGGGAAGGGGTAAGGGGGGGGGGGAGGGGAAGGGAGGGAGAGGGGGGCCCGGGGGGGGGAGGGAGAGGGAGGAAAAGGGGGAGGAGAAGGGGGGCGAGGGGGGAGTGGAGGGTGAGGAGGGAAGGGGGAGGAAAAAATTTTCAAAGGGGAAGGGGCGGGGGGGAAAGAGGAGAGGGGGAAGAGGGAAGGGCAAGGAAAGAGGGGATGGTATTTGTAGACAATTTTTAAATTTTTGTGTTGCTTCTGCCGTTTCTTTTTGTGTCAAATTTGGGCGATTCCTTTTTTGGGCTGTGTTGTTTTTTTTGGTTTTGAGTGTGTCCGCTTCTCTCCTTACTACCCCTTCTTTCTCTGTTTCTTTTTTTCGCTTTTGCTCTTATATATATTTTATATTTTATTTTTTATAAAAAAAATATATATTTTATATATATATATAATATATAAAATTTATATATAATTTTATTTTATAATTATATATATAGATTATTTTGTATGTATATTTTTTTTTTAACATACATATATATATATTATATTTTATTTTAATTAAAATTAATATATATATATATAAAATATATATATATATATATATATATATATATTATATATTTTTAATAACATAATATTTTAATATAAAATATATATTTTAATTTGCCCATATTTTATAATTATGTATAATAATATATATAATATTATTATTTTAAATATATATATAATATTTTAAATTTTATATATAATATAATATATGGGGGCCGGGGTTTGGCCGACGGTTGGGAGCATCGGACTAAAGATTTTTTTCACGGCCGGGCAATCTGGTTGAGGGTTCGATTTCCACCGGCCGGCGCGTTGTTTCCCTTTTGGGAAAGGGGAACTTCACCTCGTTTGGCCCCTCCTAGAAAAACGAATATCCCCTTTGAAAAAGTCGAGCGCATTTTCCCGTAGGGGAAGTCACCCCCGGGGCAAAAACCGCGGGGTTTTTTGGGAAAGGGCATCCAATCACAAGGGTGGCACGGGCCCAATATAACCTTCAGTAGTGAATTGGGGAAAAGGCCATGTCCTGCAGGGGGAAAGGGAAGGGCTGTGAAAAAAAAAAATGAAATATATATATATATAATAAAATATATATATCCCTATATATATATTTTATATAAACATTTAAAATATATCTAAAATATTATATATTATATTATATATATTATAAAATTATACAACATATATATATATTATATATTTTAATATAATTTTAATAATATATTATAATGGGTTTGTTTTTGTGTGGGGTGTGTGTGGTGTTTTGGTGTGTGTGGGGTGGGGTTGTGTGTGTGTGTGTGGTTTTTGGGGGGTTTTGTTGTTTTTGTGTGTGGGGGTTTTGTGGGGTTGTGTGTTTTTTTTTGCATACATGTACATACTACTTTACATACAACATACAAAATATAAATGTATATTTTATTTTATATAATACATATATAAAATATTTTAATATATATAAAATATATATATATATATAAAATTAATATATATAGGGTATATATATATATTATAATATATATATATATATAAATAAAATATAATATTTTTATTTATACATTTTATATTGTATTATATATATTTTATAAATTTTATATATAATATATAGAATATATATTATATATAATGTATATAAATATATATATTTTTTGGTTGTGTATATATAAATGTAATGTATATACTACATATTTTTCCCAACATATATTTTATTTATTTAGTATAGGGGCATATATTTTTAAAACACCACACACACCCACACACCACACACACACCACACACCCCCCACACCCCAACACACAAAACCACAAAAAAATACACCAATGTTTTTCCCACACCTTTCCAGAAGCGGGAAAACCGGCCCCATTTTTCCCAAAAGGTCTTTTGGTCAAAAGTAAAGGGGAAAAAAAAAGGAGATTTTTTGGGAAAAACTTTTTTATGTTTTGAGGGACCCTTTGGGTCCATCCCCTATGATCCGGGAAATTAAAACCCGTCAAAAAAAATTGGAACACTTTGGGATCACCCCCCCTTTAAAAAAAAAAAAAAAAAAAAGACACACGTCACACCCTCGGCGGGCAAAGTAATGCCACAGTCGTTGGGACTAAGATGGGAAAGGGAAAGGGATTCCCGGGGAAAAAAAAGATTTTACAAACCCTTTCCCACTGCCACAGAAATTGCGGGGGGGGGCTATCAAAACCCAAAAGAGGGTTTGGATTGTAACCCAAAAGGGTTTGGGTCACCCTCCTACAGGCCCCAGCCCCCCCTTGCTCAAAAAACCTCCCCAAATTGCCCAGATGAACGGGGGGTCCTGGGGCTATGACCCCCTTTTCCTCTTTCTTTCCTTTTACTCTCCGGGCCCTTTGGCCACCTTTTTGACTTTAAATTTCTTTCCGTCCATGAAGCCCTTTTTTGAAGGGAAAAAAGGTTTCCTAAAAGGTTTTGAAAAACTGATTTCGAAGAAATTTTCCCAAGTTTCAAATGAAACCCCTGCGGCCCTTCTACAAGCAGGAAATCCACTTTGGGACCAAATTTGAAAAAAAACCGGTTACATAATTTTTCTTTCCTTTTTCTTTTCGCCAGGGGAAAAGTGGGCCCAGGGAAATCTTCAATGAGTGACCCTGGTGTTTTGGGGGTGTTTTTGGGTTTTGGGGTGGTGTGGGGGTTGTTTTGTGTGTGTGTGTGGTGGGTGTGTGTGGGTGTTCCATTTTTCTTTTATTAAAAAAATTTAACCTTTCTCTCCTTTTTTTTTCTTTCTTTTTCCCCTTTGCCCACCCCCTCTTCCTCTCATTCTATTCCCCCTTTTCCGCTTCCATGTTTGGAAAAGGGGCTTTGCATTTTTTTTTATATTTTTTTTTTCTTTCTCGAGGTTAAAAATTTTCGTAAAATCTTTGAATTTCCCAAAGCAAAAAGGAACAGCTGATTTAAATTCCCAAATACGCCTGGAATCACCCCAAAATTGTCGGATTTTGCAATTTTTATTAAAAATTTTCCCTTTTTGGTGAGCGGGGGGTGAGGGGGAAAAAACGTGGGAAAGAATTTTGGCAGTAAAGTGAGAAAAATGATTAGATGAGAAGATAGAAAGGAGAAAGAGGAAAAGAAAAAGAGGAAAAAGGGGAGGGGGAGAAGGAGAGGGGAGAAAAGGGGAGAGGGGGAGAGAGGAAAGGGTATGGAAAAAGGGAGGTATTATCATTCACAAAAAAGAAAACCCAAAAAAGAAAAGTATAAAAACAAAAAAAAAACCAAAAAATCAGAATTTAAACAAAAATAAATTTCATGAATTAAAAAAATTTACGATCAAATAAAATTTGTGTACAGTTGCTGGGTTTTTTTTTTTTTTTTTTTTTTTTTTTTTTTTTTTTTTTTTTTTTTTTTTTTTTTTTTTTTTTTTTTTTTTTTTTTTTTTTTTTTTTTTTTTTTTTTTTTTTTTTTTTTTTTTTTTGATGTGCTGTTTTTGTAAGGCTTGTGTGTGTTTTTGGGGTTTGTGTGGGGTGGGGTGTGGGGTTTTGTGTGTGTGTGGTGGGGGTGTTTTGTGTGTGTTGTGTGTGTGTGTGTGTGGTGGGGGTGTTTTTTATTGTTTGTGTTTTGGGGTGTGTGTTGGGGGGGTTTGTGGGGTTGTTTTGCAACCTGGGTTTTTTTTTTTGCAAAGGTTTAAAATTTGGGGGGGTTTTTTATTTTGTAAACGGGGGTTTTTTGGGGTTGGGGGGCCTGGGGTTTTGGGGGGTGGGAAACTTGGATTTGTGCCTTTTTTTGGTGGGAAAGGGGGGGGGGGGGAAAAGGGAGCCCTTTGGATAACCGCCGCCCCCCCCAAAGGAAAAAAGGAAAAAATTCCCCAAATATTTGGCCCTTGGGGGGCCCTTTTCCGGGGGGGCCGAATTTCCAAGTCCCCAGGGGTTGGGGGGTTTTTCTTTTTCTTATCCTCCTTTTCTTTCTTTCCGCCCCCCCCCCCTTTTTTTTATTTTTCCCTTTTCCCGTTCTTTAAACTCTGTTGCCTGTTAGTTTTCTAGTGTTGTTTTTTATTTGTTTTTTTTTCTTTCCTACCTTTCTTTTTATTCTTTTTTTCTCAGTCCTCTCTCTCTCTCTCTCTCTTTTCTCTCCTT
>NC_051423.1:8307495-8310069 GCF_015228065.2 Penaeus monodon | reverse complement strand
CCCCACACAACCCCCCTTCCATCCCCCACACAACCCCCCTTCCATCCCCCCACACAACCCCCCTTCCATCCCCCACACAACCCCCCTTCCATCCCCCACACAACCCCCTTCCATCCCCCACAACCCTTCCATCCCCCACACAACCCCCCCCCTCCAACCACCCCTTCCATCCTCCTTCACCCCCGTTCCACCCCCACCCCCCCATTGAATCCCACTAACCCCCTCCCCACCCCCCACCCCCCACCCCAAGGATTCCAAGAGCCCGCGAAGACAACAGGTTAATGACCCGCCATCAGGGCAGGAATCCTCTCCCGGGCGGGTCATTCCAGCGTTAATTGACCTCCTCTCGCCACTGGCTTCATCACCGTCACCGCATTCTTGGGGTAATGGCCGCGTCGCCGAGGGTCGAGAGGGCCTCGTAGCAACGTCCTCTTCCTTGGGTGGCCCTCCTCTTCTTCCTCTTCTTCTTCTTCTTCTTCCTCCTCCTCCTCTTCTTCTTCCTCTTCTTCTTCCTCTCCTCCTCTTCTTCTTCCTCTTCTTCTTCTTCCTCCTCCTCTTCTTCTTCCTCTTCTTCTTCCTCCTCCTCCTCTTCTTCTTCCTCTTCTTCTTCTTCTTTTCCTTCTTCTTCTTCTTCTTTTCTCTCTTCCTTTCGGTGGTCCTCTTTGGATCCTCCTACTTCTTCTCCTCCTCCTCCTCTTCCTCTTCTTTCCTCTCGTCCTTTGTTTGGTCCTCCTTGGACTCTCCTTTTCTTCTTATTCTTTTATCATTCCTTCTTGTCCTTCCTACCCCGTCTCTCTCTCTCTCTCTCTCTCTCTCTCTCTCTCTCTCTCTCTCTCTCTCATTCTCTTTCTCTTTATCTCTCTCTCTCTCTCTCTCTCTCTCTCTCTCTCTCTCTCTCTCTCTCTCTCTCTCTCTCTCTCTCTCTCTCTCTCTCTCTCTCTCTCTCTCTCTCTCTCTCTCCCCCATTCTCTTTCTCTCTTACTATCTCTTCTCGTCCGGCTAATGGTCTTCAAGGGACCTGCAATACGATTTCAGTGAGATCTTAAGGGTATTTTTCTTTTATCTCTCAATGTTTTCTTGAAGACGTGAGTGTGTGTGTGTATGTGTGTGTGTGTGTGCGTGTGTGTGTGTGTGTGTGTTTGTGTGTGTTTGTGTGTGTGTGTGTGTGTGTGTGTGTGTGTGTGTGTGTGTGTGTGTGTGTGTGTGTGTGTGTGTGTTGTTGTGTGTGTGTGTGTTGTGTGTGTGTGTGTGTGTGTGTTGTGTGTGATTGTGTGTGTGTGTGTGTGTGTGTGTGTGTGCACTCTATCGAGTACATTATCAGTATATCTGCATATCTCCTAATGTTACTCTGTCCCCCTGATTGTTGTTTGCAGATCTGTCTGTCACACTGTCATTCTCTATATCTATCTATCTCTGTCTATTGATCTTTCTATTCCCCTATCTATCTCTCCGTGTCTGCCCGCCAGTCTGTTTGTCTATATGTCTTTATATCTATTTACATGTCTATTTGTCTGTCTTTATACTTCTTTCTCTCTCTCTCTCTCTCCCTCTCTGTCTATCTATCTACCTATCTATCTATCTATCTATCTCTATCTCTCTCTCACTTTCTCACACTCTCGTTTTTTCTCTCTCCCTCTCTCTCTTACCCCATCTTTATCTACTCATATCCCTCTAACCCCTCTTTCTTCCGTCCATTTTCTCTCCTCCCTCCCTTCCTCCCTTCCACCCTCTTTCCCATCCCTCCCTCCCTCCCTCCTTCCCTCCCTTGCAACCCTCTCTCCCTCCCTTTCACCAAAACGTTCTTTCTCTCCCTCTCTCCCTCCCTCTTTCACTCCCTCCTTCCCTCCATTCCTACCTCCCTCCCTCCCTCCCACCCTTCCAATCTCCCTCCTCCCTCCCTCCCCCCCTTCCTATCTCCCTCCTCCCTCCCTTTCCTCTCCTTCTCCCAAAACGTTCCCTCCCCATCGCAGGAGCGTGTACTCTACCCCCAAGAAACAGCCTAACGCAAACTTTTAACAGGATTTTCTCATTAGCGGAGTGGAAGGAGGCTTATACACTACGAGTAAATTCGGTGATGACGGTTTTGCTTTGTGTTGGTTCTCTTGTTTTCTGTTTCGTTATATTTTCGGGTTTGGGTCTGTCGTGGTTTTTGGTGTATCTCTCTGTTTTGTTTTGTTTTTTCTCTGCATTTCTTTTCTTTTTCTTTTCTTTTTGTATGTCATCCGTTTTTTTTACCGTGTAATTAGAGTATATTTTGGTTATTGTTAATGTTGGTATATTTTTGGTTTTGTTATGTTATATGCGTTTTGGTATATCATCTAACTAGAGTATATTTTCTCTGTTTGTTTCGTTATATAGTACATAATGGCAGGTAGAAGATTAGACGGTAAAAGAGATGGTGAACTAGTCCCTCATTTAACGATTGCAAAATAGTCTATGAAACCAAAAACGTACATATTAAAAGTGTGAATGAAACAACGGACTTGGCAAAGTAGGAACAGCTATGGAGTGACCCAGATTGTCCTCCGAGTCATACTCAAACACGGCACGTCAGTAATTAGTTTTTCATGATAA
>NC_051423.1:8298075-8299895 GCF_015228065.2 Penaeus monodon | reverse complement strand
TCCTTACTCCTTTTCTTCACCTTCCTCCCTTTTTTTGCTCTTTCCTTTCCCCTTTCTCTCTTATCTCCTCTCCTTCCTTCGCCTTCCCTCCTTCACAGCTTCCCTTTCAACATTAACCAGTGCCTGGTTAATGTTATATATATATATATATATATATATATATATATATATATATATATACATATATATATATATATATATATATATATATATATATATATAATATATATATATATATATATATATATGCGTGTGGGGTGTGTGTGTGTGTGTGTATGTGTGTGTGTGTGTGTGTGTGTGTGTGTGTGTGTGTGTGTGGGTGTGTGTGTGTGTGTGTGGTGTATGTGTGTGTATTATATATATATATTAATATAATATATATATATATATTATATATATAATATATATATATATATATATATATATATATATATATGGCAAATTTCCATATGCTTTTCTTTTATCACATTTTCCCTTCTTTCCTTTTTCTTGTCATTCCATTGTCTCCTTTCTCCCTTTTCTCTCTCGCTCCGTTTCCCTCTTTGTGTCCACGCGGTTAGGTGCGTGTGTGTTTCTGTATTCGTGCGTGTGTGGCCTCATACGTGTGTGACTTCGTGTGGTATCTGTTTGTGTGGGTCTCTTTGTGCATAATCGTGCATCGTACTCGTTGTCTATGCGCTCTGTACGTGTCCTTATGCGTGGAATGCCATATGTGTTTTGTCTGTTTGTGTACGTGAATATGCAGTTCTATACTTGTTCCGTTAGTTGGTTTATGTGCTTCAATAGGTGTTTTTTTTGTATGCTTCATAAACGTACACACATACACACATACTTGCCCATGTACATTTCCTATTTGCGTGCGTGTGTACGTGTGTGCGAATGCATAAACACGGCTCGACATTTCCGAAAATAAAATGAAAAAAAAAACCGCTTTCAGACAGCACATGAGAAAGGTCGAGATAAAGGCCAAAGTTTTATTTAGTTTGTGTTTTTACATAGACCGTGTTTAGATGCAGGGGGAAGAGAGTGCTATAAATACACCTTTTGATGGGTGCTGTATTTAGCGTCTTTTTATATTCATCTTTGTTGTTGTTGTTGTTGCCTTTTTCTCTCTGTCTCTTCCTCTTCGTCTCCTTTTCGTTTCCTTTCTTTCGCTTTTGTTTCCTTTGCAAGGTTATTCCCCCCCGTTAGCTTGTTTCTTTTCAATTCAGATTTTTCTCTTATTTCCATTTTATTTCGTTTCACGTCCGTGTCTTTTTATTTTCTTCTCTACCTTATTTACGTCTTTATTCTATTTCCTTTGTAACTTTCGTGTCTCTCATATGTTTCTGGTCCTATTCTTTTTTTTTTGTCCTCTTCTTCTTCTTCTTCTTCTTTTCTTTCTTAATTACTTATTCTCCTCCTTTTTTCTGCTTCGTCGTCTTACGTTATTATTATTTTTAATTATTCCTTTCTCGACATATCTTCTCTTTCTCCTTTTCAGTATCTTTATCTAAATCTATCCTTCAACTCCCATCCTCATCCTCCTTTGCATCTTACTTCCTCGTTTACATTCTCCTTTATATATTTTTTTCCTTCCTATTTCTTCCTCTTTCTTTAACTCCTATCTCCTTCTCTTCATATGTTTGGATTCCTCCTCCTCCTCCCTTGTTTTCTTTCACCTCTCTCTCTCTCTCTCTTTCTCTCTCTCTCTCGCTCGCTCTCTCACTTTCTCTCTCTCTCTCTCTCTCTCTCTCTCTCTCTCTCTCTCTCTCTCTCTCTCTCTCTCTCTCTCTCTCTCTCTCTCTCTCTCTCTCTCTCTCTCTCTCTCTCTCTCGCTC
>NC_051423.1:8248075-8253075 GCF_015228065.2 Penaeus monodon | reverse complement strand
ATATGTGTGTTTACGTATGTATACCCGTGTGTCTTCGTGAATGTGTACACATATTCCCCATACTTAATCCACTTGCGTAAACACGTTACCTGCACATAACCACATCTTTCTCTGCGCAAACACGCACACACCCTCGCGTACACACGCTGTATACCCACCGGCGCATTTCCATTCGCACAGGCTGGGAAACCGAGCTCTAACACCAACAGAACAATATGAGAGACGAGGCGACAGAGAGCCAATTTGCATAAGGTGTGAGACTCCCGTTAACTCAATCATTTCGCCTTTGGACAGATTTCGCTCGGCTTTCCATAACTCTTCGGACGGGTATTTTGTACACGAATATATATTTCCGGTTTGAGTGCTCTCCGAAATGAAGTGTGATTAAGGTTTTATACATTCACTGAAGTTTCGTAAAGCACTGGAGAGATATCCAGGTACGAATTTCAAATGACTTCGAAAGATTTTTTTTTTTTTACTATTTTTGTATATATGTTATCCTAAAATCAGAAAAAAAGTAGAAAATTTTAGTCTCTTTGAAGCACCAGTCTTAAAACTAGATTTAAACTCAATTCTCGACTCGCAGGCTAGTGTCAGAAATGTAATTAAAGATAACATGTTTATCATTTTCATTCTTTTCTTTGTTTTCGTCCTCCTTGTGTTGTTTTTATTTGTGTTATCGAAAGTACTCCCATACCTAACACTTTACTCCTTAATCTTATTTGCATAATCATCAGTATGTTACCTTCATTCTTATGTGAATGAGATTTATCAGAATTATCATTTTCAATATTTTCATCTTTGTTATCATTATTTCCTTTTCACGATTTTTAGTTGTAGTAATAGTATATATTATTATGTTTACTATTATTAGTAGTAGTAATAGGATTATCATTTATTATTTTATTATTTTACTATTATTACTGTTCTTATTAATACTATTGTCATTACTGTTGTTATTATTGTAACTATTATTATCGTCATTAATATTATCATTCTGTGCTTTTTATCAATACTTTTATTAGTATCATCATCATTTATATTGCTTTTCCTTTCTTTCTTATCCTTATTATTACTTTTATTACTATTATTATTATAACATTGCAATTGTAATTGTATTTCTATCCTGTTCGTATATTGTAATCAACTTTTTATTCTTTGAATCATAGCCCATGTGACTGCGAACTTGAAGCGTTCTTTTTGGTGTAAAATGGGGTGATAATTGACAATATAAAGGATAAAAGAATGACACATAAAAGGAACGCGTATCATACTACGAATCTACGAGAATCAAATTCTAACTCAGTTATCATTATCATTATTATTATTATTTTCATTATTATTATTATTATTATCATTATTATTATTATTATTGTTATTATTTTATTACTATGTTATTATTATTGTTATTATTATTATTATTATTATTACTATATCATTATTAATATTGTTATCATCATCATCATTTTATTGTTGTTGTTGTTGTTGTTATTCTTATTATCATTATTCGAGGCAAATACGTGGCATTGAAGTAGTTTGACCGTCAGTTTATGCACATATTATTTACACGACTATCAGGAGGGGGAGGTTAAGAAGGAAGGTAGGTGGAGAAGGGGAAAGGGAAGAAGTGAGAAGGGGAAGAGGAACAAAGGGAGGGGGGAAGGGTATAGAGCAGTGTTTTTTAAACCTTGGAGGTGCAAGCAGTTGGAAAATAGACAGTAATTTCTCTAATTATCTTTGTTATTCTGCTAACGAGAGCATGGTCACATAATGTTTAATTATAATACCACTAATCCATACTCCTTAAAAAGTCTAACAAAACATACTTATCATATTCTTCAAAATCTAGGAGGGAATTTTGTTTACAGATGCAAGGGAGGCGTGGAAGGAATGACACATTCCCGAAGGGGGGGGGGGGGGCGTGGTAGTTAAAAGGTTAAGAACCACTAATTTAGAGAGAAAGAAAGACAAGGAGAAGGGGAAATGGAGGAGACTTAAAGAGGAAAAGGGGAAGGGTAAAGCAAAAGGGAGAGGCGGTTCAGAGGGAAAAAAAGAGGGGGGGGGAGTGAAAGGAAGGGAAGAGAAAGAGGTGGAAAGAGTTAAAGGAGGAAGAGAAACGAAGTCAAAGAAATAAGACTTGCAGTGGGATGTGAGGAGAGTATTTAAGGAAGGTTAGGGAGAGAGAGAGTGGGGATGACGGAGAGGGAAAGGAAAGGGAGAGAGAGAGGGAGAAGGAAAAGGGAGAGGGAGAGGGAGAAGGAAAAGGGAGAGGGAGTACCTCTTTTTTCCCCACGCTCCCGCTGGATATCAATATTATTATCGTTATTACAATGATCAATATCGTTTCCATTGGTGTTATTATAATCATTATTGTTATTATTATTATTATTATTACTATTATTATTATTATTATTATTATTATTATATTATCATCACTATCATTATTAGCAATATTGATGTTATCATTGTTATTGTTATTATTATTATTAGCAACATCATTATTATCATCACCATCTTCATAAATATTGTTATTATTATCATCATTGTTATTTCTGTCACTTATTATCATTATTATCATTGATACCTTTACCATTAACAGTATTTTTACTGCAGTTGTTATTATCATTATAATTATTATCATCACTTTCAATATCATTATTATCATTGCTATCATTATCAGCTTTAGTAACAGTAATAGTATCATTTTCATTATCGGCAAAAGTAGTAGTAGAAATAGTATCATCATCATCATTACTGCTGTTATGATAATAATAACAATCATAATGATAACAATAACAATGATTATAATAAGAAAGATTATAATAGTAATGATAATAAAAGTATTAATAATAATGAAAATAATGATAATAATAATAGTAAAAATAATAATGATAATAATAATAATAAAATTAATAATAATAATAATAATAGTAATATTAATAATAATAATAACAATAATAACAACAATAGTTATTATCATTACTAATATCATCACCATCATTAGCTATCTGTGTATATATATATATATATATATATATATATATATATATATATATATATATATATATATATATATACATATATATATACATATATATATATTTATATTTATATTTTATATATATATATATATATATATATATATATATATATATATATATAACATGCCATTTTGTACTCAACTCCTTCAATAAGGTTTCCATAGACAACTTTTGGCAAATTCTATTTCTCCAAGAATGGAGCATTGGGCAAATCCGTTTATAAACTTTTCAAAGTCTTATTCCCGAAACACTACCGAAAGCCGACAAATCTATTTGTATTGAATATTCCTCACGTATATTTCGGGGAATGGTTTAACTTCAGTAATATATATATATATATATATATATATATGTGTGTGTGTGTATATATGTATATATATATATATATATATATACATATATATATGTGTGTACATATATACTTACACATATACACGCACACACAAACACAAACATATATGTATATGTATATATATATGTATATATATATATATATATATATATATATATATATATATATATATGTGTGTGTGTGTGTGTGTGTGTGTGTGTGTGTGTACTGACACACACACACATATATATACATATATATATTATATATTTACATGTATATATGTATACAATAACAATAATAAAAAAAAAAATATGATAATAAGTTTTAAGAATAATTATGATGATGATGATGACAGATTATGATAATGATAGTAATCATTATAATAATAATGATAATAATAATAATTATAATGATAATATTCATAATAATAGTATTAATAATGATGATGATGATGATGATGATGATGATGATGATGATGATGATGATGATGATGATGATGATGATGATGATGATGATGATGATGGTGATGATGATGATGATAATAATAACATAATAATAATAATAATAATAATAATAATAATGATAATAATAATAATAATAATGATAATAATAATAATGATAATAATAAAAATAATAATAATAATAACAGTAATGAATAACAATCATAATAGCAATAATAATAATGACGATAATGATAACAGTAATAATACTACTATTAGAGTAATGATAACAATAATGATGATAATGCTAATGCAATAATAATATGACAATGATAATGACAATGATAGTAATAATGATATGATAATGACAATGATAGTAATAATGATAGTGATAATAACAAGAATTAGAACAAGTAATAGCGACAGCAAATGACAATAACAACAACAGAAGGGATTCAGAACACCACTAACAACCTTAACCCTTTGACATCGAAGGTCAATCCAGAGCGATGATGCGCCGACCTCTACTGCTGCCATCTATCGACTGCACGGCGCACTAGCCTCTCGCTCTCCCACCCCCTCTCCCCCGGGCATGTAATTAAGAGTTCGCAGCGACCGGAAGAAAGCGCCCGGGTTTATTGTAGCGGCTTCGAGTCCGGGCTTTCCAGGGGAGTGAGTTTTCTCCTCTTGGATCCAAGTGGATTGAAAAAAAACTTAAGAGGCAGCGGAGCAAAGTTGAGGGATTTCTTGGTACCTTTATCCTCCTGATATTAAGTGGGGGGGGGGGGGAGGGGAAGGTAAGAAACTTCCTCTCAAATCTATTATTGCGGATTCTGGGCTTCGTTGCGGGGGGGGGGGGGGAGAATGAGGAGGAGGAGGAGGAGGAGGATGGGGAAGGGGGAGGGAAAATAGGAAAGGCTGAATGAAGAGAGAAGGAGAGAGAGAAAGAGAGAGAGAGAGAGAGAAAGAGAGAAAGAGAGAGAGAAAGAGAGAGAGAGAGAGAGAGAGAGAGAGAGAGAGAGAGAGAGAGAGAGAGAGAGAGAGAGAGAGAGAGAGAGAGAGAGGAGAAGAAAGGAAGGAGTATATAAAGGGAAAATAGCAAGCAAGCAAGCTTGAGAGAGAGAAAATGTGAGTAATGTACAGGGAAAGAAAAATGAAGTGTAGAAAAATAGGAAATGAGTAAGA
>NC_051423.1:8195559-8198059 GCF_015228065.2 Penaeus monodon | reverse complement strand
AGAGGTAAGCAGAGGGAGAGAGAGAGAATGAGGAAGAAAGGAAGATATGTTAGGGATAAAGAAAAAGATGGAGAGATAGAAAGAGCGATAGGGGGATACAGCATACTTTGGTGAAACACGCCGTGGTTTCAGCACCAGGATCAGCGAGCTGACATCCGTCACCACAGGACTTCCAACGCCATGGTGGTACATGTAGATGAAGCTGGACATCTAGTCCATGGAGGATTGAACAAACAAAAAAGAAAAATTATGGAAGCAACATATATCCGACGGAGAATAATGTCAACACAGCATCGGGCAGATTCAAATTATCCAAGGTCACGGCAACAATTATAGGAACAATGAGTGGGAGGTCACAGTCGTCAGGTGTTTCGTCAGGTCACGTTTGATATATATATATATACTCCGTAATTTCTTTGATGTATGTATTTCTGACGAAGATATAATCGAAACCGGTCAAATACATACCTTGTTTTGTGAAGATATTCATTCTCATTCATACCTTTTATACATCTGTCAAAATGAATATATCTTCAAAGGAAGATATATTAAGGATAAAGAGAGAGATGGAGAGGTAAGCAGAGGGAGAGAGAGAGAATGAGGAAGAAAGGAAGATATGTTAGGGATAAAGAAAAAGATGGAGAGATAGAAAGAGCGATAGGGGGAGAAAGATGAAGAAAAGTTAGAGAGACAGTTGGAAGAGAGAGGTGGAGGGAGAGTGAGAAAAAATGTGAAAGAATAGAGAGGGAGAGAGATATAGAAGGATATTAATAAAAGGAAAAAAAAGGGGAGATAGAAAGAAGGACTGTGAGAAAGAGAAAGAGAGAAAAAAAGATGAAAGAAATACATTTGGAAGAGAGGGAGTGAGAAAGATAAAGACGGAAAAAGGGAGAAAAATAGAGAGAAAAGAGAGACGACGGAAAGGGGGAATAAGAAACAGAATGACGAAGAAAAAAAGAAAGAGAAAGTTAGAGGAAGGAAGAAAAATGGAGAAAAAAGGAAGATTAAAAAAGAAAAGAGAGACGGTAGGAAAAAAGAGATAAACTGAGAGAGAGAAAAAACTAGAGAAAAGGAGATAGGAAAAGCTATAAAAAGCCAAAGGTTTTGTGTTGGAAAGAAGAATATTCCATATTTATATCAACTTTAAGTGATAATTCGGCCTGATTACATGAAAATCCCGCTATGATTATAAAGTACGCTCGTAGTAATCAGTATTATCTCTGGCAATAAACACACTTTTGACAAATAATACGTCACCTGTTATCAGATCCCTTTGAAAGTTGGTTCGAATGCTTTTAAATGCAGTTGACATAACCATCGCTTCAGCTCCATCTGTCGGAGGAACATCGAACTACACACAATTTCTGCAACAGCATAACCTCTGATATTTGATCGACATGAAGCCTCATTTTTTGCTATATTTCTCGATATATTTGTATGCATTTTGATATATTTCCTTTTCATTTTTTTTATTTCTTGTATATTTCAGGGGAATGGTGTTAGTTTTAGGAATATATTTCATGCGTTTATTATTTTTTTTTTTGAGGATTGGGACACATTAATTCTCACTTTGATTAAAAAATAATGATAACGAAGCAATTCGAAAACGTAATCTTTTTAGAAATTTCACGAAATCAATCACATACTTCGATAATATAATGATATAAAGGCAATTATAGGTCTGGATGGTAATGATATCTAATTAATGATCCATCTGAATAATATGATTTCCGTTATATATTTGAATAATGTGATTATATAAAACATTCACGTATCTGAATAATGGCATTTATTATGGCCATTATGATTATAATGATTTCCAGGCACAAGGAAATACATACACGCACTCAAACGCACTCACACGCACATAGTCGCGCCCACTCACGGGCACACACACGCACACGCACACGCACACGCACACGCACACGCACACGCACACGCACACGCAATCCTAGACATAATCGCGAAAAAAAACCTGATAAACGGATGACACACACAAACAAAAAAACAAACAAAAGACTCGGTATTTTGTTTCTTCTTGCCCATCACTCATGCCTCCCCTTACCCCCCACCCCTACCCCCGCCTCCTCCCCATCCCTTACCCCTTGTTACGTACCCCCTCTCGCCTCCCTCCCCACCCCCTTTGTCTCTCCTCCTCTCCCCCTCCCCCCTCCTCTCCACCTCCTCTCTCCTCACTTCCCTTTTCTCTCTCGTCTCCTTCTTACCTTCCTTCCTTCTCCCCATTTTCCTCCCCTTTCTCGCCTCTCGATCGCTTGCCTCCTCATTACCACTTCAACCCTTTCCCTTCCCCAACTTATCTCCTCCCCACCCCCTCCCCCTCCCCCTTAGCGTAATCTCTACCCCCCTTACCAACTTATCTCCTCCCTACCCCCTCCCCCTCCCCCTTGGCATCCTCTCTATCCCCTCCCCCTCCCCCTTGGCATCCTCTCTACCCCCCCTCCCCAACTTATCTCCTCCCTACCCCCTCCTCCTCCCCCCA
>NC_051423.1:8158059-8160559 GCF_015228065.2 Penaeus monodon | reverse complement strand
CACACACACACATACACGCACACACACATATACATACATAAAATTTCAGAGACCGAGCAACAACAACACTTGCAAGCAGCCAAACACCAAAACAAAATCCAGGCGCGCCCTAAAAGGCCCTACGCTTTAAGAACAGCGCACGCGAGAGCACTGGAGGTCTGAACAAAATGTAATTTATAATGGGAATGTGTGGGGCCATTTCCCGAAAACCCGTTATATGAAGTGTCGAGTTTATGAAGCTGTTTCGACGCTTCGTTAGATTCGACTTTCACTTTTGTATTAAGAGTATAAACACAACTCAGAATTCGGAACTGCTTCGGACGTAATTTCTTTTCGGTTTCGGGGCAATGAAGTTACGATTCGAGACTGCGAGTACCCGGAAGTTAATGAAGTTGAGAAGACTCGCAAATTGCACTTATATACTTATTTCCAATCACTTTTACTGAGGAAAAAAGGTGGGGGTCAAAGCTTTTTTGTAAGAGGTAATCTTTCTTATTAAACTGAATCCTTGAAAATTGGGTTCGATTGCTTCACTTTAATCAGAATCGAAATGGTTTCGAAACTGCTCAGAGATTTTCTAAATTCGATCTTTTTTAATGAAAGAAACAAGCCCTATATGTTTATATTCACTTCCATAACACATTACAATAATAATAATGCGAATGATGATGATTGATGATGATGACGGTGATAATGATATTGATAATGATAAGGATGATGATAACGACGATGACGATGACAAGAAAAAGAAATACTTTCTGTCGCCGTTGAATTATTGAAAGCATTACCCGTTCGCTTTGCTTTTTCAAACTTAATTCATAACTGCCCGCAGCTTTGCTAAGTTTAACTATACATGTGTGTGGGGGGGGGGCGTGTGCTCGTCCGTTTGTGCTTGCATGTGTGCGTGTATGTGTGTTTGTTCGTAAGTGCATGCATGTGTATGCGTGAATGAGTCCATGCATGCATATGTGTATGTGTGTGTGTGTGTGTGTCCGTGAGTGCTTGCACATATGTATGCGTGCTTGTGCTTTAGGCGATATCAGAGAAGAAACACACCTCGAGGAATCTCGGGCAACTCGTCGACTTCGAAATACCACGGGGTTGCCACGAGGAAACATTTGTCCAGGCCTCTCCTCCGTGGGATTAGAATATCGCATTCTCGTTAGGTGGTAGCGGCGCCCTGTCTGGGAACGTTAGGTGCGCTTGAACACACCGGGAGAAATGATGGAGTTGGGACAAATTCGGGACAAAGTACAACAGCGGATTGTTCCATTGGGTTTTGTTCATGATCGGAAGGGAACTTTGTTTTAGGAAGAGAGAATGTTGTCTGTTCTGTATCTTTCCCTTTCCTTCACTGTGTTCTGTGGGTTTTTTTTCATGTTTCTGAAGAATACCTCTTGTTAATTATTGTAAATTTATGATACTGTTCCCAGGATCATGACAATAGCTCTCTCTCTCTCTCTCTCCCTCTCTCTCTCTCTCTCTCTCTCTCTCTCTCTCTCTCTCTCTCTCTCTCTCTCTCTCTCTCTCTCTCTCTCTCTCTCCATATATATAAATATATAAATATATAGATAGATAGATATGGCTATGGATACTGATATAGATATTGATGCAGATATATTGATGCATAGATATGGATATAGATGTAGCTATATGGAATAAATATCTATATCTATATTTATATCTATATCTACTGTATATTATATATATGTATATCCCTTCTCTGTCCTCATTCCCCTTTATCCCTCTCCCGTCTCTCTCTCTCTCTCTCTCTCTCTCTATCTCTCTCTCTCTCTCTCTCCTCTCTCTCTCTCTCTCTCTCTCTCTCTCTCTCTCTCTCTCTCTCTCTCTCTCTCTCTGTATATGCATGTGTATGTATATATATATATATATATATATATATATATATATATATATATATATATATATATATATATATAAAGAAACATCCAAGTACACACACAGAACTATGCAGCTGCCACTATGAATAGAAGCATGAATGTACCCATTTAGAGCAACAACAGCAACAAAAAGGTACATAAAGGGTTATTGTACATAAATCGTATATTGAAAATATGGGTTACTCTGCAGATGCAGATGGATGGCAGGCCTCGACACAACGGACGATTGTACCCAGGTAAATGATCCCGGCATGATTAAACTATAAATAAAAAGAAGGTATTACGTTGGAGATCGATTCTGTAAGCGCGGGGAGAGTGGGGGGAGAGGGAGAAGAGAGAGAAGGGGAGAGAGGGGGATGAGAGGGAGGGAGGAAGGGAGGGAGGAAGGAAGGAAGGAAGGAAGGGAGGGAGGGAGGTGGTATGAGAGGGAGGAAGGAAGGAAGGAAGGGGGGAGGGAGGGAGAGAGGGATGAAGGAAGGGAGCGAAAGAGAGAGAGAGAGAGAGAAAGAGAGAGAGAGAGAGAGAGAGAGCACGCCTGAAAAGCACACGCGAGTAACAAGCTATCAAATAACAAATCAAGAGGAATCCTTCAGGACTTT